>NC_025994.2:18755806-18839598 GCF_000442705.2 Elaeis guineensis
AGAAAAATCTTTTGGCCAAAAGCAGGAAGGAGATTAGAAAGAGTTTCTAATACTTCTTCATTGGAGTCATTATTGGTTAATTGAGAATCGATATAAATATGTGTTTGAATTTGATATGATTCCATACTCATGAACATATTCAGAGTGCAAGGATGATCGAAGGATTGAATTGCACGGTAATTTGCCACTAAAGGGTAGATTTGGTATTTCTATCAAATTCCACATCTTCTGAGTAGTCATGATACGTTGCCAGACGTCAATCTTGACTTGTAGGTTTTTAATCAAATTAAAGAGTTTAATTCGATTGCCAATTAGAAATAATTCTAATTATTGAACTCGGATTAGCTCGATTGGATCAAAATCGATTAGATTGAAATCTAATCAAATTTGGTCAACTTATATCCGAACCTACCACCGGCTAGATGTGGAACCCAATGGATCACACACATATAGAAATTGACCAAGGACCCTTTTGAAAAAGGTTGATTAGAATTTTGGATTCAATCAAGGTTCCGGTAAACATGCTAGCACGTGTGAAAATCCTTGCTCCTTTGGAAATCAATTTGGTCCCATCCTTTGCTAATTAGCTAGCCCAATTGGTAGACATTTGGATCAGATCATATCATCTGGAAGCAGCCCAAATTGAGGCACCACATCCCATGTTAACACCAATTATGAAGAGTCCAAGTTGTGGTGGACTTTTGGTGCAAAACAGGTTCTGCGTACAAGTGTTGGCTTAGACAAAAAAAAATATTATTTTTCCTGAGATTAAAATTATGTGTGGTAGCTCACATCACCCTCCATCCTCTGGTACACATCTCAAAGCATGAGATATATTTTTTCTGAAATTTTTGAGGAAGAGAAAAAAATTGAAAAAAGAAGGATGTCTCGCGCGCGCGCAGAAGCGTCACGTCTCTCCGTGATTTGGAGAGTCCTCCCTATCAAATGCTTTCAGATTAGAATGATTTTTGGTGATAACGTTCTACATTTGATAAGCTATGTTTGATAATTTTTCTGAAATTTTTCCAGACTTATCTAGATGCCAAACGGATGCCATAAGTTGGTCCTAATGCTTGCGCACGCAGTGATCAGCACTTGCGTGAAGAGGTACGAGGATAGCATCCTTCTGTGAGAATTTTATCACCATTTTTAATTTTCTGAAATCTAGATTGAATCCCCAATCCACGTGGATTTTTGAGGATTTTTTCTGATTTGAGAAGGGACGTGAAAACATCCCTTCTTTGGTTGCATGCGCGCAGAGACCAGGGTGCTGATCGACGTATCATGGATAAGAGTCCTTCTGCTTGAGAAAACTCTTATCTCTGATAATCATATCAGATATGCCTTTTGGATAAGGCATGTCCCTCTCTTTTGGCATCTCTCTGATGGCTATAAATAGGCCGGGGTGCTGGGTATCCGAAGAATCGAAGAGGAGTTTTCAATTTCTCTCCTGTTGCTCTCCTTTCTTTCTTACAACCTATCTTAATTTTAGGACAAGGCTTTGGGATTTAAGACAAAACCTTATCTGATCCTAACAAGGGTTGTAAGGGTCCTAAAGAAGGAGAATCAGAAGTCCAGAGGAGGTTTTAAGAGCGTAAGGTCAGGTTCTTGAAGAAATTTGACCGATACGAGGCTAGTCGAGTTCTAGGGGCTAGAACTCTTGAAGCAAGGTAAAGAAGGAGCGCTGTCTTTGGTTCAATTTTCGTGTGGATCACCATTGGAGGGCGAACACTTGGACGCTTTGTGAAAATTGGGATTAACGCTACAGGTATTCTTCTTATCCTAATTTATATTTATTATGCTTTGATTATTATAATCAAGAGTTTCTGGGCATTAAAATTTCTGATGCATTGAGTGTTTTGAATAAAAATTTTAAACACCTAACCCTTCCGCTGTGCCACCGGAACCCAACAAATATTTCATGGTAATGTCAAGCCACAACAGAAACAGATATATAGATACAATTAATCAAACAAAATCACAAAAAAGGATTATGTAGCATTGGAAAATAGGCCTATAATGCAAACATAAACTGCTTAAGATTATATTTTCATGTTGGCCTGTTTAAATGCTGACTGGTAAGATTCTCATGTGGGGGCTGTTCTTCTGAACATACACTAGAAGTTGTTGATTGAAAAACAGTTAGTAGTTGGAGGGGTGTAAGTAGTTAATTCCATCAACATGATAAAGGGGCATGGTTTATAACCATGGCCAGTGTCTTTGAATTAGTCTAGTTGATTTCTTTCCACAACATAACTTGCAAGCCCTTTTATGCAACCAACTACATCTAAGCATGCTTAACATGAATATTGCCTTCAGAAAACTTGCCCAATTTGTCTTGTGCCCTTGTCTTTCGAAACTCTGTTTATGAGGAATTTGGTTTTCTTTAACTCCATATGTTAAATTTTTTATAACTCAGATGCACGAGAGGGTTTTGTATTTGGATATGAGCCTGTTCATCATTTCCATTAATAGGTCAGTCACCACCCCATGCTAATTGCCTGCCACTGTGAAGGCAAAGGTTGGAAGTTTTGGGGTGACAGCAATCTCAGGTCAAAATTTTGGGGGCGATCTATTCAACTAGATCCAGTTGGCATTTTGACCCTGGAATTTGATGATGGTGAAATATTTCAATGGAGTAAGGTGTGTAGTGTAATTGTCCTCTTAAGGTTCCAGAAGCTCAATTTTTTAACTGTGATCACATTCTGCCATGTCAAGCAATTGATGATGTGCTTCTCTATTTCAGGTTACAACCACTATTTACAACCTCATCCTTGGTAAAGTATACTGTGATCATCATGGAACAATGAATATTCGAGGCAACCGCCAATATTCTTGTAAACTCAAGTTTAAAGAGCAGTCTCTCCTTGACCGCAATCCTCGCCAAGTAAGAAGTACATTGCTGAGTCATGCATTTGATCATACTTATTGAGCCTTCCTACTGAAAAAGAGCTAATTATGCGCTGCAGGTGCAAGGCTTTGTTGAGGATGTTGTGGGAACTAAAGTAGCCACCTTAATAGGAAGATGGGATGACAGCATGTACTATGTCAAAGGAGATCATATTTCCAAGATTAAGGGTTCTAATCTAACACAGAGTGCTTCCTTGCTATGGAAAAGGAACAAGCCCTACTAATCCCACTCGGTACAACTTGTCATCATTTGCCATTACACTAAACGAGCTAACTTCTGAACTGCAGGTAGAGATGACGCATAATGTCTGCTCGGTAACTTTTACATTTTTTACTCTTATTCATCTCTATTTTCTGTTCTAGTTATCTGATCCCAAATATTTGATCACGGATTAAGGAAAAACTTCCACCTACGGACTCAAGACTCCGTCCAGACCAGCGGCATCTGGAGAATGGGGAATATGAGAAGGCAAATGCAGAGAAGCTACGATTGGAGAAAAGGCAGCGAATGGTATTTTTATACTAGTAATTACAGATCCTTACCAAATTTGCAGATCAATGAAGAAGATTTGTAGATCAAATCAAGAAACCAAAAAAAAAAAAAAAAAGATCAGAGGGTATTTTCATACTGTAATTACAGATCCTTAGCAGATCAAAAAGATCTCTATCAAAATCTCTTAGATCCAAGAGTAAAATTTAACCAAACATCAAAATAACTCTCACATTCAATAGCAATGGCTGTCTAAGGGGATGATCGAAGGTATTATAAGTAGAGATGATACAATATAAGTCGAGAGAAACCCTAGATTATCACTCATAGTTATTGGAGCTCTCACCTTGACAAGGGAAAAAAACTCTTCCGATCTTCAAAACCTTGCAATCTCCACCAACAGAGTTTACCCTTCGCTGATCCTTCATAAACGATCATAAATTTAAAAAAAAATATCATGAAAAAATAGAAATGTAATACGCTTGGGAGAAGAAGATGAACAAAGAAAAAAAAATCACACTCAATCGACGGCGAAGGTGCTCCACCACGCTCGGGGGAAGAAGAAGAAGGAGGACGAGAAGCCGACGGACGAAGAAGACCAGATGGAGGAGGTGTGGGGCGGTAGCAGAGATTTAGAGCACTAGAAAGATTTTTATGGCACTAAAAGGAGATTCAGGACGCTAGAAGGAGCTCGGTAGCAGAGGCAGATGGGAGGAGGATGGAGGAAGACGACGGGGTTTAGGGTAGGATGGACTGATTTTATAGGTGGATGGATCCCGACGACGCTAATAAGAGCTGCGTAAACTCCCATGACAAACCACACTGGATCCCAACGGCGTTTACAAACGCCACTTTGAAATCAACGCTACCTTTAACTAGCTTCGTGACATCAAACACGGCGATTCCCGTTTTTCCTGCAGTGACTCGTTTAGAATATAAGTTAAAAATAATTATTTATTTTGACTAAAATGATCAATATATTTTTTAAAATATTATAATATTACATTATCCTAATATAATATTTTTTAATAATAAAATAATATTATATTATATTAATATAGTATTATTTTATAATAATATAATATTACTTTATTATATTATACTAATACAGTATTTCTTTATAATAAAGTGGTATTATATTATGTTAGTGGTAGTACTCTTCTATAATAACGTAATGTTACTTTATTGTATGATACTAGTGCAGTATTCCTTGACAATAAGATAGTATTACATTATCATAGGTGTTGGAAGAAATTCTGCATGGATCGATAATATAAAAAGGCCTATGGCCCAAGATGTCCAAATATTGGGCCCACTTGCTAAAGCCCTTGCCGACTCACGGTCGGCCATCACCCTTGTCGAGCTAGTCCTCGCCAGCTGCCTAATCAATGCTTCATCCCTTGAGCAAACAAAAGCCAACAGACTATCACTCAGCAACCGTTGTGCATCATCACCAATACCTCCTCATTAGCCGACTCTTATATCCTCGGACCGATGAATTGACGACGCCCAGTTGGCAACTCAATTTAAAATATAATACCTGTCAGGCGACAACTGTCACTAAACTGATAAAGCAACCACAATCACCGCATCTTAGAAATCTCGAGCGATAGTCTTGTACCATACGAATCGCACCCTAATCAAGCAGGATCGTACCAACCAACTTGCTAACTCAAGCTCCAACCCTCCGTCCATAAAAGAGGCTTAAAAAGAATCCCAAAAAGTACATCATTATTCTGTCTCTCATGCTCCTCTATCTGTTGAACAAAAAATCTAACTTGAGCATCAAAGGATCTTCATCGGAGCAACTTCCAATTAGGATTTTTGTGCAAATCACCCCCTGAGAGGCCCAGTTCACCATCTACTCCAGCATTCCGACACCGTACGGATTCTCGTATCCACATATTAGCACTAGAGAAAGGATCCTGACCCATTCGGAAGAGCACAAATCGAGAGTAGCAACTCATAATGCCAACCAAAAGAGGTTCATCCCATCACACCAATGCCACCGCATCTCGATCGACAGAGAGTTAGGCCAACAATCGAGTGCAACCACCAGTAGCGAAAACTCCTCCACCTGCCCAGCCAGTGTTGATCGTGGTGGATCAATTTAACCTTCTCTTTCATTAGGTTCAGACCTTGACGGCTACCACTTAGGCGTTCCAAGCTATCCCTGTAACTCCACAGGCAGTGCCACAGCCTGATCCAGCTGCCCCCGCACCTCCATCAATGGCACCACCACCGAATCCGGCTTCACAGCCGCCATCACTACCAAAACAACTGCGGACACCTCTGCAGAGCCCGGGGAGGAGACGGACCCATCAAAGCTGCCTCAAGACTCTAGAACTAAGAAGGCGGCGATCTCCGAGTCACCAGTCAGGACATGATTCAACCTCTAGTCGGCAATCACCCCAGCACTCCGAAGCCTGTACCACCCAAGACCCTACTCTCAAGCGATGACTTCAGGAGATTGATCAGTAGATCATGCAATCTGCAATACCTCCTTGGCACCTTATGACGGGTTCAACAGTGACCAGTCCTTTGATTCAAGGATCATGCAGGAGCTACTTCCTTGGTACTTCAAGGCTCTATAATTTGAAATCTACGATGGGATTATCAACCCCGTCGACCACCTCGAGACTTTCAGGACAACAATGCTCCTCTATGAAGCAACCGACGTGATTCTTTGTCGAGCCTTCCCTACTACTCTAAAGAGGTAGTCCAACACCGGTATTCTAGTTTAAAGCTGGCCTCAATCTATTCCTTTGAAGAGCTAAGTCAGTCTTTTGTCGGCCATTTCGTTAGCAACCAACGTCAGCAAAAATGGTCTAACTACCTCTACACTGTCAGACAGAAGGAGAATAAGTCAATCCAAGTTTTTGTCAGTCGCTTTAATACGGCCATCTTAGAAATTCACAACCTAGACCAATTGATCATAATGTCTATAATGATAAGTGGACTTCTGAAGAATGACCTTAAAAAGTCATTAATGAAGATCTATCCTTGGGACTATCCCGATATATTGGCCCAAGTGGAGAAGTACGCCCGCATGAAAGAAGTCTTCATGGAAGATGAAGCCCTCGCTGGCTCTACAGTAGAGAGTAAGCAAAATAAGGAGTGCTCCCCAAGGTAGGAGTAGAGAACCCGACAGCGCTCCAGATCTCCACCTCAGAAGTTGAAAAATGGGATCCCTCCTCAGAACCACCGATCCCGAAGCCCTCAGAGAAGGGATCGGTGCACCTCACATAGAGGAGGTACAATAACTACACCCTACTGAATGCTCCAAGGACTGAGATGCTGATGGAAATTAGAGGATAACTCTCGGAGCCAAAGAGGCTACAGACATTTTCAAATCAGAGAAATCCAAATAAATACTATCTGTACCACTGAGATCATGATCATGACACCGATAAGTGTATTCAACTCCAGGATGAGATTGAAGAATTTATCAGGTGTGGCTGTCTCAGTCAATTCATCTGACAGAGATGAGAGCAACAGGAAGAGCAACAGAGATCCCCTCGGTCGGCAGAGCAACCACAGTGGATGGGACCGCAGGAAGACCAACCCCCAACCAGTGTAATAAACACTATCACTAGGGGACAGCACAGTGGAGGAGCCGGTGAAGACAAAGGATGCCCAAGAAATTCATTTCCCGCACAATGATGCAGTCATTTTAAATTTGAATATTGCAAACTATGGTGTACGCCGTGTCCTGATCGATAATGAAAGCTCTGCCGACATCTTATTTTACAATGCCTTCTCAAAAATGAGAATACCTGATGATCGACTGGAGAGCATGGACTCCCCATTTGTTAGATTTACTAGGGACACCATCCCCATGGAAGGGGTCATCACGTTGCCTATGAAGGCTAGTCGATTTTCTGTCCAGTCCATTGCCCAGGTCAACTTTCTGGTCATCCGAGCACCCTCGATCTACAATGCCATTCTCGACTGATCAAGTCTAAATGCACTCCGATCTGTTGTCTCTACATATCACCTGAAGATAAAATTTTCGATGGCATTTGGAGTTAGAGAAGTCCACCAAGATCAAGACGCGCCATTACTACAACATAGCTCTCCAAGGAGCTCGACCCATTGAATCATACTTGATCGATGGATTGGATACCCACGACGAGCTGGTCGAGGAGCATGGAGAACCAATTGAGGACCTCATTTCCATCCTCTTGACGGATGGAAACCAAGAGCATAAGATCCAGATTGGGTCAATTCTAAATTAGATAATGAAAGATCAACTAATCACTTTCTTGTAGGGAAATGCAGACATCTTCGCCTGGATACCAATAGACATGTCGGAAATTGATCCCTCAATGATCATGCATTGGTTGAACGTGAGCCCAAACTACAATCCCTTCCAGCAAAAGAAGAGGAGTTTTGCACCAGAACAGCAAAAGCCGATAGCTGAAGAGGTAGACAAGCTATTCCAGGTGGGTTTCATCAAGGAGACTACCTATCCAAAGTGGATAGCAAATGTGGTCATGGTGAAAAAGGTAAATCGAAAATAATGAATCTACATCGACTTCACCAATTTGAATAAAGCTTATCCAAAAGATAGCTATCCACTACCAAAGATTGATCAACTGGTCAACGTCACGTCAGGCCATAAACTCTGATCCTTCATGGATGCCTTCTCTGGCTATAATCAAATCCGAATGGCACCTGAGGATGAAGATAAAATATATTTTATCTCTAATTAAGGTCTCTTCTGTTACAAGATCATGTCCTTTGATCTGAAAAATACAGGTGCGACTGATCAGTGCCTCGTGAATAAAATTTTGAAGAATCAGATTGAATGGAATATGAAAGTATATGTGAATAATATACTCGTCAAAAGCAAATCCACAAGAACCCACATCGACGACCTCAAAAAAGCCTTCGCTACCCTACGAAATTATAAGATGGAGATAAATCCAGCTAAGTGTGCTTTCAGAGTGACCTCTAAAAAATTTTTAGACTTTATAGTGTCTTGCTAAGGAATAGAAGCCAACCTAGAGAAGATCAGGATTGTGCAAGAAATATCTCCCCCAAGGATGATCAAAGAGTTGCAATGCCTTATCAGAAAGGTTGTCGCTTTGAATCAATTTGTCTCAAAATTGATGGAATGATGTTTGTCCTTTTTTTAGGTCCTGAAACAACCAAAGAACTTTCAGTGGATCAAGAAGTGTCAAAAAGCTTTTGCCGACCTCAAAGACCATCTTGGCTCTGCTCTACTACTTGGTAAGCCTAACCTTAATGAAGAACTATTTTTATACCTTATGGTTTCGTCTGTCGCTATGAGTGCAGTGTTAGTGTAAGAGCGGAGCAAAATTCAAAAATTGGACTACTATATCAGTCGAATTCTAAGAAACATGAAAACTTGATATTCGAAGTTGGAGAAGCCGGCTTATGCTCTCCTTATTGTGGCTCGAAAGCTCCAACCCTATTTTCAAGCTCACACCATCGTCCTCCTGATGAATTAGCTAATAAAGAGCATCCTCCATTAGCCAGACACATCTAGATGAATTGCAAAATAGGTGATTGAACTCTCTAAGTTTGACATCCAGTATCGGGTCCAACCATCCATCAAAGCTTAGGTCTTGGCCGACTTTGTGGTTGAGTATACCTTTCCAGATGAGCTGGATGAATAGGAAGAGGTCGAGCCACATGTTCTGGCTGACAAGGGCCCTTTAGAAGCTAATGATAACTCCTGGGTGATGTATGTGGATGGCTCGTCCAACTCCATAGGATCTAGGGCAGGACTGATCCTCTCAGATCCAGAAGGAACAGTAGCTGAGTATGCCTTGCACTTCAAGTTTCCAGCGACAAATAATGAAGCTGAAAATGAAGTCTTCACCGTAGGGCTCCGGATAGACAGAGAACTACAAATACAAAATTTGAAGGCTTGCAGTGACTCCCAGTTGGTCGTCGGGCACATTCAGGGCAATTATGAGGCTTGAGAAGACAACATGATGAAATATCTCCAGAAGATCAAAGATCTGGCATCTATTTTTGATAAATTTGAGATCCAACAAATATCCAGGTCGAAGAACTCTAGGGCTGACTTGCTATCTAAGTTGGCAACATCAGCACCAGCTAAATTGCCCAAAAAAATTTTTTTGGAGGTGATGAGCCGACCAAGCAATGAAGAGCCGACGATCATAATGCAGATAGATGAAGAACCCTCCTGAATCAATCCACTTATCAGTTATCTTAAAGAATGAATACTACCTGCGGATTAGAAGGAGGCTCGAAAGATAAAGTATCAGTCATCTAGGTACCTCCTTCATAAAGGGAAGCTATACAAGAGGTCTTACTCACTGTCTCTTCTCAAATGCCTGTGACCATCTGAAGTCAACTATGCACTCAAAAAGGTGCATGAAGGCATTTACAGGAATCATATCGGTAAGAGAGCACTGACTTATAAATTCCTCCAATAGAGCTACTACTAGCCAACAATGCAAAAGATTTTGAGAACTATATGATGCTGTGTGATAAGTGCCAAAAGAATTTCAATATACAATGACTGCCTGTGGTGTCGATTACTCCCATCTGTGCCCCCTGACCTTTTGTACAATGGGGGATGGATATCCTCGATTCTTTTCTATAGACCTTAGGTCAACGCAAGTTTTTGCTCGTCGTTATGAACTACTTCATTAAATAGGTAGAAAATAAACCACTGACCCACATCATAGAGGCAAGGATGATAGACTTCATCTAAAAATCAATCATATACTGATTCAGCCTTTCTCGAGTATTGATCACTGACAACGAGCATCAGTTCACAAGGGCTAAGTTCAAAGAGTTCTGTGAAGAACATGGAATCTCATATCACCTTTCTTCCGTCGCTATCCTCAAGCCAACGGTGAAGCCGAGGTAACCAATCGCACCATCTTGCAAGGACTGAAGATAAGGTTAGATAGAGCCAAATGGTCTTAGACCAATGAGTTTCATCATGTGCTTTGGACATACCGGACGACGACAAGAGTTTCAATAGTAGAAACTTCTTTCGACTTGGTCTTTGGGACGAAAGCAGTAATCTCCATTAAGATTGCGGTCCCATCGACACGAATTGAGAACTATGACGAGCAAACCAACTTAAAAAAGTTGCACGTCGATTTAGACCTACTTGAAGAAGCTAGAAAAAGAGTGCATATCTGGATGGCAACTTACCAATACAAGGTCGCTCGGTATTACAACTCCAAAATCCGGAACAAGATCTTCAGGGTTGGTGACCTGGTCCTGTACAAGGTGAAAGTTTCCCAACTTGAAGAGCAAGGCAAGCTAAGCCCAAACTGAGAGGATCCATATCAGGTAAATAAAGTCATCAAGCCAGGAACCTACCGACTAAAATAGATAGATGGAATAGCACTCTCCCGATCATGGAACTCAGAGAACCTCCAAATATATTATCAGTAATGTATTACATAACCCTCCTCAATAAAATTTTTATTTTTTAAAAATAATGATTTCTTGTCTGCTCATCAATTCATAGAAAATTGAAGGAGCCTTTGATCTATTTGAAAGAACAAAAGATGATTTTTGATCAGTTAGTCAGTTGAAGGAGCTTTTGATCAGCTTTAAAGATAAAAGATAATTTTTGATCAGTTAGTTAATTAAAGGAGCCTTTGATCAGTTTTAAAGACAAAAGATGGCCTTTGATTGGTCAGTCAGTTGAAGGAGTCTTTGCTCGGCTTTAAAGATGGCCTTTGATCGACCGTCAATTGAAGGAGCTTTTGATCGACTTTAAATTTGAACAAAATAGTCTCTAATCAGTCTAATGGAAGAATAATTATTGATTGAGAGTAAAACACACAACCACAACATATGAGGAGAAGCAAACTAATTTTTCATTGAAAATATTTACAAAGGGCAGTGCTTCAAGCATTGCCCCACAAAAAAAAAAAGAAGAAGAAAAGAAGAAGAAGAGAGTGGAAGAGAAGATGAGGAGCTCACTCCTCATCCAAAGAGAAGGCCCCCACCTTCTCATTGCTATTGCTAGAGAAGAGGTAGTGGAGATCCAGCTGTAGCATCATCTACTACGAGCAGGTCTTACAATTTTCTAACCCAAAGATAAAGATGATGGCGGCGATATCGATGGCATCCTCCTAAAAAATGCTGCCGAAATCTTGTAGTCCCTAATGCAGTGTTCATGGACCGTGTGAGGGATCCGCTTAGTGGAAGGGGCACCCTCATTCCCAGTAGGTGGCAATGTCCAGGGGACGAATGGCATTTTGAAAGAGGGAGACTAGCTGGGCCCCTCCCTCTTCGCCTTCTTCTGGACCCCCTTTGCAACGGCCCTCCTCTCCTTGACGAGGTCCTTGATGGATTTCTTCAAGGGTATCATGGTGACAAGAAAGACAAGAAGTTTTTGCAAGAACTACAAGAGGGAAGATGGCAGATGAAGTCCACGCCAACCATTGGCCCCTTTTTATAGGCCCAAACACCCATACCAACCACCAATCACCAATCTTGATGGTGTGACCACCCCCTGGGCCATAAATGGTGCATCTTCCCAATCCTAAAAGTTAGTTCAGATGGTGCTTTGTGGATCAAAATACCACCACGTGGCACACTCTAACAGGCCTGATGCCCCATTCCATATCCCATTCCATCGGGAGGAGCGGCGACCATCAGTTTCTACGACCGTCACCCACTCCGGTCAAATTCACCTTGGATATATCAAGAGTTACACCATCCACAATTAATGCATGGGGAATCTAACGGAAAGAGCACTAAGGAGTCCTCATCAGAAAAGAGGGGTCTCTCGAATAAGAATAGATGACGACGTCGAATAGCATCACACAAAGAAAGAAAAGATAACATAAGATAAGTATTCGCCACTACATTTATATTACTTATCATGACTATAGGGACATCATCACCCTGAGCTAATAACATCAGGGATTGTTATACTCGATCATGACCAGCCCTGATCTTCGAAGCCTCATCAAGAGCCTCCACACGCATGTCTTCACCATCAGGATCGAGCTCACGAATCTCCCACCCCTAGACCTACCCCGAAAGGTAGAAGTCTCTGCATTACCTTCGATGGAAAAGATAGAAAGATCAAGTCTTGAGAATGTCATTTTGATCCGATTTCTACATATCCAAAAGCCAACCATGTAGCCCATGTTAAACATGCATCGAACCGTATCATTCAGAGATGCGAGGTCGGCTGATCTTTGTCCGACCAAGTCTCGGGGTCTCATGGTCGTTGGCCAACTTTCTCTTGGTCTATTTTCAGTAACTGTGTTCCCCAAGCACTCAAGCCTAGAAATTCTCTCTCGAACAATGCAAAGATCCTTCTAAAGCTACACCACATGATCAGCAAAGTGCCCTCTTGCTTCCTTGGCTGCGACCTCTGATGACTCTAATTTTGAGATCCTTCCCTGAGACCAATGGAGACAGCTACGGAGGGGGTATTGTTTGGTGGTGGCACCTCAGGTGACATCTTCAGCAAGTTTTGATAGCTTTGCAGACTTAGTTACCAATCGAGCCTTCTCCACGAAGTACGTCACTATATTTCGATGAATGGTCATCTTCAACTGATCAATTTTCGCTGAAGCCTCATCAAAGGCCCTCTTAGTCTTCGACAGCTTATTCTTTTGAGAAATAGTTTTTTTATTCAATTTTTTGACTCTTTTCTCTAGGTCACATATACGAAACCTAATGCTTGCTACAGAAGCCATCGGTAAGGGCTCGGTGATAGAAATTGAAGGAGAATATCTATCGAGGACGTGTTGGCATAACTAAACAAGCAAAAGAAAGGCAATACAAATTTAAAAAAGACAAAATATTATTTCATTAATAATAGCTTCCCCACAAGAAAAAAAGAAAAGAAAGTAGTATAAGGATGCCTCATCTCCTAACCTCGTCTTGAAGATCGAAGAGACCCGGTGCCACTCCTAAGGGACCCGGGGATGCTTCAGATGAATCGATGGCAGGCGATAGAGAAACTTCGATTGCTACCTCCTCACTTCTGACCTACTTCTTAGCGGCCATGGAACTAGAAAAAGTCGGCTCCTCCATGGCCTCCTCATCGCCCTCATTCTCGTCCAAGAAGGAGAGGTCAGCTTTAAGGAGTCAGGCAGCGACTAGGTGGTGGCAATCTTTGAATCCGATCCCATGTCCCACATTGAAGGACTTTTGACTGAATACAACCATAGTATTATGATACTCCTCTAATGCCTCGAAACTGTCAACCACCTAAGCTATCTCTCGCTCAAAATCTGTCGAAGCCTTGAATGACTCCATGGCCAATCGGTGGGCCTTGAAGTCTTTAGCCTGCTTTTTAGCCTTGGCTACCCATTTCTTAGCCTTCTACTTAGCCTCGGCGAGCTTTATATTAACCTTATAAAGCTCCTCCCCCTTCCACACCAGATCGACAGAAATTTTATTAAGGGACTTCCTCAGCTTATCGACCTCCCCCTGGCCGTATCGGCTTGTGCATGCACCTTCATGACATCGGACTTATTCTTCTAGTGCAAACTCCTATTGATCTTTATTCTATGCGCACGACCTAAAAGGATGACTAAGAAATGAAGCATCTGCATGGAAATCATGGTTAGCAAAAAAAGGAGAAGAGAAGCCAAAAGATAAGCCAAAGAACAAAAAAAGCACCTAGTGCATCTTAGTCATGGAGTGTCATTGCAGGTTATCAAAGCTCATGTTGCCAATGCCCCTCAGTTCTACTAGAAGCATCTGTTAGATGTGTGCCCTAGAAGTCAATCTTGACTGACACATACCTTTCTCTAGAGCATATTTTTGATGGGAAGTGTGGTGGGTGATGTGCATGTATTTTTAAAAACTTTACAGTGAAATATATATAGATTAAATAATTTAATCTATAATGCATATATAGATCAAATCTAAATCACCATACAGGATCTATGATATGAACTAATATGCATGTATGTATATCTGAAATCTAAAATTCAATAAGTACAGGATATATCTAAATTATATTTAGATCATATCTAAATATTAATTGAATACAAAATTTTATACCTGAGTGCAAGTAGTAGATCACTGTATCTAAAATTCATGGTAGATGATTCTTCATGATACTTGGCAGCCGCACATACGTCCAACTTCTACGAATATCCATATGAAGTCCTCATGCTGATCGATCTCTCCGAGAATGCTAGCTTGTGAAGACACCATCTATTGACTGATTTGAGAGAAATGTGATGAAAATGAAGAATAAGAAGATCCTCTCATTTTCTTTCTAGATCTATGCATCTGATCTCTACAATAGAGATCAAGAGAAGAACCCTTTCTTCTCAATTTTTCATGCATAAGAGAGAACCTTTCTCTCTTCCTTTCATGCCCTTAAGAAGAATTTTTTTTCTCTAATTTTTTATGATAAAAATTAGATCTAATCTGATTTTTTATTCTAAAAATTACATAAAATTTTAAGATCTAAAAAAATTTAAAAGAGGGATCCAAGAGAAGAATAGTTCTTCTCTCTTCTTCTCCCTTTTTTTCTTGATCTAGAACTCTAGAGATCCCCAAATGCCCAATCAGATTTTTTTGATATTTTATCTTTAAATTTTTATGTTAAAAATTAGATCTAATCTAATTTTTATTTTAGAAAAAAATAAAAAAAATATGAAAGAAGAACTCCTTCTTCAAGGCTGCACACAAGAAAGAAGATCCATCTTCTTTCTTGATCTCAAACTTCAAGAAGCCCCAAACTCTAACCAAATTTTTTATGATATTTTTTTTCTAAATCTATATATTAAAAATCAAATTTAATCTAATTTTTACATAAAAAAATAAAAAAAATCTGAAAGAAGAACTCCTTCTTCAAGGCTGCGCACAAGAAAGAAGACCCATCTTCTTCCTTATCTTTCTCTCGTTGGGAAGAGCTTTTCTTCTTTAATTTTTTACTGTAAAACCAGCAAAGAAACCTCTCTTTGATACACAAAAACCACAATAAAATCTCAAGAAGGAAGAGAAGAAGAGAGGGTAGGCATGAGGAATTTGGGGCATCCAACTCTTGGATGCCCCCTTCCTTTTTTTTTTCTTAGGCGACCACAAGGGGAGGGACGCCTCTTCCTTTTTCATGAGAGGAAGAGAGGAAAGGGGGCACACAAAAAAATGGGGTGTGGGGTTTCTTCTCAACGTGAAAAAATATGGTGCATGGAGATCTTATATCGCATGGGGTGGTTTCAAGTTGGTTAAGTCTTATTCCAAATAAGACTCCAGATCTTTTTCAACTTCTAACTAATTCTTGGGCACAATCCTAACTAACTTAAGAATTAGTTATAACCAACTAACTAATTAGGTCCTAACCCAATTATTTGACCCCAGTTGAATTTGTAATTAGTTAGATTAAAACCCTATTGATCTAGAGATTGATTCTAAATGGAGATCAGGTGCTTCATTTGATATTAGGGCTTGATCCAATCAAGTTTATTATTCCATAGGATTAGATCCAATCCAAGTCTATATAAAACTAATTGAATTATATTCAATTTAGAATAATTTTAAATTTATGCATCTCTGAGATCAATTAGAATAAGCCATGTTATTCAATAGGGCTACATCCAATTAATCCAAATCCAACCTAATTGAATCTAATTCAATTAGATCTAATCTAATCTTCATTGCTCAATCAAATTGAGCTAATTAATAATTATATTATTAATTAATTATTCTTCTAATTTATTAACCATTAGTAAATAATTTATTACAATCTTTGCATAGGATTAATTATCAATCAAATTGATATTTAAATCCTTCAATGATTTATAATCATCGATCAGCCATTTGATCAGACAGGTATTTCTATGTGTGTGACTCCATAGGTTCGAACTTAAGCTAGTAGCATAAAAATAATTCTTGTATTAATCAATGTAATCATCTAGCAATGAAACCCGATGTCCAGAGAGGTCGAGTGTATATCTAGCAATACTCTAGAACCCATGTGGATATAGTTACTGTATAATTCATCTCTTTAATATTTGATACTCAAGGATGACTTTTGGTTAAACTGTCAATCCAAAAAGAGTGGTCACATTGTGTCTCAACCTCAAAAATTCTATGACTCCTCACTAGGATTACTTTAGTCAAAATTTTGCTGAATTGAAACATAATGATGCATCATCTCCAATTTTACTTGGAGCGATTAATCCCATCTTAACTCACACTCAGACTTCACAAGTACTTGACTGTCTCCAGAAATCTTCCATCACTGAATTAAAAATTTAGGTAGTCCGATATCAAAGTACAGTGAGTTGCTTGTAAGTCATCGAGGCAGTCTCAGATCCGAGGGATATATATATCCATATCCTATCAGAGCAGTCTTTGACAGCAAAGTGCTCCAGAAGTGGTCATGCTCAATAAAATATACTTCTACATATCATCCGTATGCCATACCCGTATCACCATATGTTTTGGTTAAGAGAACAACTAATTAATATGGCATACAACGACCTATACTCGATACAATTATCATCCTTGAGATAATTATATCATTTGATCGCGAGCAGAATTTAAGAATTCCATGATAAATCCTCCTTTATCATTTTGAAAGTAGTTCAAAGGACTTCATTATAACATATGAATTCTATTTTAGAAGATATATTCCTTATAATGAATCTGTCAGATAATATTTATCATTTTATAATTTATATACATGTATAGAACATAATCATCTACAACCTAGATGATTGACTTTAGGACATATTTTTCAACAGTTTTGTATTTGACGGATAGTCTTTATAACCAATCATGTTTATGTATCCATAATTTATCTTAAAAATTAACAAAGATGATTTTGTATATTCTCAAGATTTTAAGAATTTGAGATATATATCATTAGTGGTTAATTTCTAAATACTTTCGATCGAAGGATCGTCACGAAGGACAGTGATCAATCCATTCAAGATCGGTGTATGGATCACCTCCCTTTGGGATAGATGAGTCTCGAGTCTATGGTGTAAAGACACTGGGATGAGAGTGCAGGTAGTTATTAGAAAATAATTTGCATTGAGCATAACCAACATGAGAAACTACTTAGATGTCTACTCATTCATCAGTGATCTTTCTCGATGCTGCAGTGGTGTGACTGATCTTTTGACCTGCGGTGTATTGATTATTCGCAGTGAGGCTATATAGTTTGACTGCACGTTCTCTTAGTTCCTAGCCATTTGGGTCCTTGCTGTGTATATTGGCTATTGTAAGTTTAGGTTCGTTGTTTGAAGTAGGATACACCTAAATAGAATCTATCAACTTTGATAGAAAAGAAGAAGTCATATATGATTCGTAAGACTAAGTTTAGAAAATCTCTGACAAGAGTAAGTGTGAATATTAGAAAAGAATTTTCATAAGATTCACAGATAAACTCGAGTCGAACCAATCTAGTATATGACTAATGATGGAGTTTGACGAGTTCTCCATGACCTCCGTCAAGTCAGAACTCACGATAGAGGGATTGTCTCACATGATAATTGTACCTAGGAGTTTATTTTTCTATTCTATTGGATTATCACTACATATTATTCGACATCACTGGTGGATCTGAGAACTCACTAAGATCATTTTCGAATCAACGATCTTTGTTGAGGTGAGTTAGAATCGTTTTAGCCCATCGAAAAGAGTTTTGATGATACTGTGATGGAGATCACGGTATGTCTCACTACCAGATAAAATAGAATCTGAAAGGTCATACACAAAAGAAGTATTACTTGATTAATGGTTTGAATTATATTCAAATTGTCAATCGGATTGATAGTTTGAATTTTAGAAACAGCTAATTTGTAAGCGTTACAGTTTTGGCAGCTGCTAATTATTAGTACAGAAACTTAATTATAAATATTATAATTTTATTGAGATAGATTAAATTATGAATTAAGTTTTAATTAATTTAAATTTAATTTAATTTAATTAGATTTAATTTAATTTAATATTAATTAAATTTAATTATCCAAATCAAATTTAGATTTCAAGCTTGATTGGATCAGACTTAACAGTTTTTTCGAATTCGACTCGTTTCGAACTCAATTTGAATCCAATTGAGGTCCTATTTGAACCAGATGAACCATGACTCAAAGAGTCTAGGTCCTCTGAGACTCTCTCTCTAAAATTCATACCAAGAAGAGAAGGGTGCATGTTGAAACTTGCCCCTTATTCCTTGCACGTGTGAAGAGAGGAGGGCACCAATAGTTGGCACCCCATCCTTCTGGGACTCTCTCTCTTTTAGGACAACTATCCAAATATATTTTGAATAGATGTCTTATCAAGAAAACCTTCTAATCTGATAAGATTTGGGCATGGAATATTTTTTTTTATGCGATGAAAAAAATAAGATAAGAGGATGTGCGTGCGTGAGATAGTTGGGCGATTCCTTCCTTGCATCATTCTTTCTTAATGCCTCCACATCTCATCCATTCATTTGATGATATAAAATCTTATATGATTAAGAAAGAGGGTATCTTATTTGGTGTGACAAAAATATTTAGGGGCGTGAAGAGAATTGGCATGAGATAAGAGACGCCTTCTTTAAGACATGAAAAATCATTTTCATATGCCAACATCTTTCTTTCTTACATCCCAATGCCCTCTTTCCTTCATCTTCCAAGCCAAGATCGGATCTGCATGAAAGAATTCACGCAGCGATCTTCTTCTTCGAGATCTGAAAAAAGAGATCTAGATCTAAGGATGAGTAGCAAGATCTGTAAGATGCTAGCACACCGGTGATCTCGATGCTTCGATCAGACATCTCCGTATAGATACCATCAGAGGTCGGGTGCGTACATGGCTACGATCAGAATTTGAGACATCCACAGGATCCAAGGTATGGAGATCTGATCTCCATTTGATTTTTTCTAACTGATTGTTTTTCTTTTCAGATTTCAGATCATGATTGATTGTTCATATCAAGATCTTAACTATAATTTTTAGATCAAATCTGATATGTGTTCAATTAAAAATATTTTAATTTATTTATTTTCGCTGTATAGATGTCTAGAAAAAATTTTAAACTATACATATGAAATCGTAGCAATTTTCTAACAGCATCGACCTTTCGATTAGCTCTCTGACAATCCTCTAATCATCAAATGATGTATTTTCTGGGATGAAGCTAAGGTAGGCATCAAAATTTGTCTCATCAATGGGATGAGGCATGCTGCTTGGGCCTGCAGTAGAAGGAAGTTGAGCAAAAGGAGGCTAAGCCCCAGCTCCATGAGAAGACGTCAGAAAAATAGGTAGGGGAACCACCAATGGTGGAGACATCGGTGCTGGAGTGCCCATAGAAAGTGGACCCATAGTCGATGGAGATGGACTCAGAGGAGAAGGAGTCGCCAACACAACTGTGGCCTTGACTACTGAGACTCGCTCATCCATAACCTTTTCTCGACGGACCACTAGCTTCTTGGAGGTGCCTTCGAGCGTTGGAGCTTTCCTTTTCTTCGGAAGATTCTGCTTCATCTTGGCAATGTCCTCAGACCTCATCTCTGTAAATACCCAAATTTGATCAGAAACATAAAAGAAAAAAAGGAAAGGTGGGTAACTGCGATGCTCACCCCTGGAGTCAGCTTGACTGAGTCCGGCGTTAAAGAGGGCCTCATCGGATGTTGGCCAAGGAAGCTTTGAAATCTCCAAGGATCTTAAAATGACCCTCTTCTTGGGCCTCCAGTTTTGGGATCTTGAACACTGAAGCCTCTGATCGATCCCCGCTCGACAAGTCCTAGTCCTCCACTTGAGAACTAGACACAAACAAAAATCGCTCCTTCCACCTGTCGATGGAAGTAGGAGCATCCTTTATCAGAGGAGAAATCTCTTTCTGAGAAGAGAAGTACCATCAGTCTTTGGTATATGGATACCTCTTGATGGTGAAGAAAGAACAGAAAAGGGAGATAGATGGTTGAATATTGACTATGACACAGATGACCAAAAAACCTACTACAAACCTAAAGAAATTTGGGACAATGGCACAAAGAGAAAGATCATAAAAATAGAAGACATCAAGGATGAAAGAAGGAACAGAAAATCTTAAGCCCGCTTAGAGCACTTCCTCATATACGTCGAGCAGACTGGGGGGCAGGTTATCTACACGATCATCTGCCCTAGGGAGCTCAAGATCAAAATCTGAAGAGATTTCATACCAAATCTGTATCCGATTCAAGTTATCCAGATTCAGTACAGAACGATGGACACTGGGCCCAACCTCATTCTGATCAGCCATTTATGAATAAAAGGGCTAGAAGGCAGTCTAGAGGGAAAAAAAAAGAAGAATAGAAAAATAGATGGACGAGAAAGAAAACTCATCTGAGAATGAAAAGAGGAAACAGAGGAACTAGAACATTTGAAAGCCCCTCCAAGGAATCGCACCTTAGATGAAAAAGGAGAACTCCTTGTTGTAAGAAGCTAGACGAAGACAGAAAAGAGAAAAGGAGAATGGAAGGATCTCACAGCAGTCGAAAAGGCCAGGACAGGCACCTCCCTATTTATAGTTGGAAGGAGATAATCCTCAGATATCGCATCATTGCTTGCCCAACAACCTATAATGCATGGCACACATCGCGTCTCCCTACTCGGTTAACCGTTGCCACCAGTTGGACCAATCGGTGCCATAATTCAAAAAAGAGATTTTGAAATGATGCCTATTTAATTCTGTCATGATGGCTTAAGTCGTGCTGCCTCACTTCTGTCTCAAAAGTCACACACATCCCATCAATTGAAGGATCTTTTCACATCCTTGGTTTAAGGAAGCAGATATACTCCTTTTGTCTGACTAAAGTCTGACTCAAGAATAAGAGGCATGTGTTAAAAGAAATTCTGTGCAGACTAATGATATGAAAAGGCCTATGGGCCAAAATATCTAAATATTGAGCCCGCTTGCTGAAGCCCTTGTCGACTCACAGTCAGCCATAACTTTTGTCGAGCTAGTCCTCACCAACTACCTAATAAACACTTCATCCTCCGAGCAAATAGAAGCCAGCCAACCATCACTCGACAACCCTTATGCATCATTACCAATACCTCCTCATTAGCCAACTCCTATATCTCTGGGCCAACGAATCAACGACATCCAGTTGGCAACTCAATTCAAAATACATCTGTCAGACGATAACTGTCGCTAAACTAATAAAGCAACTATGACCACCACATCTCAGAAATCTTAAGTAATAGTCTCACACCTCGTGAATCGCATCCTAATCAGGTGGGATCGTGCTAACTAATTTGCCAATTGAAGCTCTAGCCCTCCACTCATAAAGGAGGCTTAAAGAGGACCCCAAAAAGGTATACCATTACTTTATCTTTCATGCTCTTCCATCTATTGAATGAGAGATCTAATTTGAGCATCAGAGAGTCTTCATCAGAGCAACCTCCAGTCATGACTTTTGTGCAGGTCACCCTCCGGGAGGCCCATTTTGTCATCCACTCTAGCATTTCGATGTCGTACAGATTCTCGTATCAACAATAGTGTAGTATTCTTTTATTGTAGTATTACTTTACAACAATATAATATTACTTTATAATAGTACAGTATAATTTTATAATAGTATAATATTAGTTGATAATAGTATAGTGTTGCTTTATAACTGCAAGGATAATTGGATCATTTTATGTTCATTTGGATAGTTGCTTTTAAGTTATATTTCAAATGTACAACTATTTTTACTTAAAACTCAAGCAATAGCTACTTTTAAGTTTAATCTCAAGTGGATAGTTTTTCTTAGTTTACCCTTTTTATTATTAAAGGGTGAGGGATGGGAGAAGGCAAGTGCAGGAAGTTAGTTTTTTGGTTTCTCATGGACAAATTAATGAGGCACTATTTGCACAATCAATTAGAATACATGTTATGTAAACTTCCAAAATAATAATCACAGATGGTGGAGAGTGTCTTGTATAAAAGAGTGATGAAAGTGATTATATCATATAACATTTTATATTTAATATTCTATTGATATTTTTTGGGTAGAATTTTACTGATTCTTTATATAGACTAATATTCACCTAGTTTTAGAGTGAGATTAAGCCTAAGACAAACTTTATTTTGTCCATAAAATTCAAGCCCTAATCTAGCCTATGCTATTGACCAAGCTTGCCAAAATTCGAGCTTGGTAGGCTAAGATAGAAATCCATAGGTCTAATCCTCACCAGCTACCCACTCCATCAAAACATCCTAAAAAAACAAAAAACCAAAATTCTCTCTTTTTGATACTTTCTGATCTCATAATTAGTCCGAAGACCTAGCAAGCTTATATTTAATGCTGGTACCTATTTTTTAGTATCTTTATGGTGATGATATTTATCGCACAAGCAATGGGGCGTTTAAATACACCTGGGCTTGCCCCTTCTATAAGTAGAAGTTTTACTGTCTAGGGCCGATATTGTCTTGGTTATCTTCTTCAATGTTATAGTAGCATTGTCTTGCCTAGTGTTGAAGGGTTATCTGTGCTCTTCTCTATCTTGGAAGATATCCTTTTTCCTTCGATCAGTCGATGAATGCTCTGAGGGAATGCTTCAATGGTCATCTCCTTTTGGCATGAGAAGTTTTAGAAAGTTCCATTACTTTGGTTGCGAAGCTGCAGTGGCGGCCATCTGGGCTCCTAGTTCCTCATCCTCCACAATCAGGTCTTAGACCTTTTTGGAAGGCATGTTTCTTCTCTCATCCTGTGTAGCCTTCTGACCTTCCTTAGAGGTGTATCGTAAAGACGAATGGGTTTTCAAAAGGGAAGCGCCTATGCTATCACTGATATCCTTTGAGGGGGTTGATGACCATCATAAAAATGGAGAGTCCTGTACTCTCCATCAGGGATCGCATCGACTTGAAGCTCAACTCATGTCCAAGGGTGTCAATCAGGCCTGAGCTTTGTATTTCTGCTTTTTCCTTTGTTATAATGAGCTTCACTTGATTGATTTGTAACGAGCTTCTCCATAGTGTACACAAACTTTCTGAATGAAGTACTCCTACTAAAGTCTTCTTTGAGGTATTTTTTGATGTCGTCTCTTTTTCTTTAGGTAGGATCTTTAAGTAAGTTGACCCTTCTCATATCATCGTCGCTGGCTTCCATAGGCAATATGAGATCTCTAAGAGACTAATCCTTATCTGATTTAGTGGGCTATGTGGCTACAATGGGCCACAATGATAACTACAGTTAGGGCTCAAATCAGATCTTCTATGGATTGGATACCAGCATATCCATATCCATATTTATTTTATCTGACAAATATAAATATGGATACTGATATTATTCAGATGCAAAAGTTTATATCTATGTTTGTTTGAAATGGATACGGATATAATTCAGATACTAAAAGTATGAATATAATTATGGATATCACTTAGATAATTAAATTTTATTACTAAAAAATCAAAGATATTACTAAGTAGATGATAAATCAAGTTAATAATATATTTATATGATGGTATTATTTTTTAAAAATTAATAAGTGTCATATAAAATTATATAGAGTTACATGTAGATTCGAATATCCAGATATAGATCGGATAATTGTCTATCTATATCTATATCCATTTCTTTTAGAATATAAATATGAGTATGGATATTAGTTAGATCTTCAAATTTTTGTCTACATTGAGATTAATGTGGATACCAAAATGGATCTGGATGGATAATATTCATACCACTTTCATCTCTAGTTATAATAGGCCGTTTCAGCTACAATGGGTCTGTTATGATCCAGGTGGTGTGCCCAAGGCCCAGAAGAATAAGGCTAAGGCCAAGGTCCATCATTCATGAGGGCTTCATGGAGGCTCTAGGACTAGTTGGGCCCTAGGTTGAAAGGTTGTGGGCCTTTCGGGTTCTTGAGGTCTAGGTTATGTGGGCCTCAAGGGACCAACTCTTTATGGGCCAGGTCTGGGCCCAGGATAGGTGAGATTAGGTCGAGTCATGGGTGTACATGGGCTTGGATTAACCTAATCTCCCATAGAGTTGGTCAAGAGAGTTTTGGGTTTGGGTCACTTGACCCGGTGTTTATATATATATGTACTTGTATAGGTTTGATAAAAAGCCAAGAAAATAGACAACTCTTTCTCCCAAGTCTCTCTCTCTCTTCTCCCTCTTTCACGCACCAGGAGCAAGAAACCCTAGGGTTTCTTGCCGCCAGTCCATAAAAGGAAAGAAAGGAAGGGAGGCACTAGCCCCTTCGCCCCTTGCAGCCGCCAGCCATTTCTCCTCTCCCCTCTCTTGCAGGTACCCAAACATCAGATTCAGGATCTGGAATCTCTTGAGAAGAGGTTGGTACAAGTCTCTCTCAGATCTGGAATTGATCTGAGGTCGTTTGAGGCACGGGTGAGATCTCCATCAACAGATCTACAAGAAAGGCTGCAGTAGGGCAGATCTGCGAGATCTGTCTCTATCTATCTTCTTCTCTATCTAGAATATCCTGATTTAAGATCTGCAAATTGAAAGACCTCGATCCAGGTCTGATCTGGTTGGGTACCAGATCTTGAATTTTTTAGAGGTGGTTTCAAAGGCGTTCTTCATCTGGAACGAAAGGCTGACGAAGAAGATAGCAACCAGGCTGATTTCGTCAAGGGCCTTGAATCGTGTCCAGAAGTCTCCAGATCTATTTGTTGCTGGTTCTGCTACACCAAAGGTCCATGGGAGGAGCTGAGATCATGCTCCAATAATTGGTATCAGAGCTACAGTGGTGAGGAAGTGGTTCCAAGTGCGAGAAGTTGAAGATCCCAAGTACTGAAAATTTTCAGCAAGGTACCATCAAGGTATATTCTACACTTCTTGAATTTATATTGCTTGTTTGGCTTGGATCCGGTCATGGGCAGCAATATGAAGGTTGATTTCGAGAAGTTTGATAGCAAAAAGAATTTTTTCATGTGGAAAATTTAGGTGGAGGATCTTCTTGTGCAAGTAGATCTGGATCAGACTTTGGATGAGAAGCCTGAGGGAATGACAGATAGACAGTGAGCATCGTTGGAGAAAAAAGCATGCTCAGTGATCAGAGGATATTTGACGGATGCGGCGTTGTATTCGGTGCTGGAAGAAAAGACCCCGAAGGGCCTTTGGTCGAAGTTGCACACCATGTACATGGGGAAGAATATGTGCAACAAGTTGATACTGAAGAAGAGGTTGTACAGTCTTCGAATGCAGGAGGGATCTGATGTGATTGGCCACATTCAGAGGTTCGACCAGTTGTGCACGAAGTTGGTGAATATCGGGGTGAAGCTGGATGAGGAGGACAAGTCTCTATTGCTTCTATGTTCGCTGTCCGGATCATATGATTCTTTGGTGACTACACTGCTCTACGGCAAGAAGACTCTGGAGTATGAGGACATGGTCTCGGTGCTGAGGTCGAATGAGCAGAGAGAAAAGTTGACCAGAGATCAGGCTCCCCAGGAGGTTTTGGCAGTAGGAAAGAGGACAGGTAGAGGCAGAGGCAGAAGCAAGTCCAGGGGGCGGTCTAAGTCCAGGAAGGGAAAGAAAGAGGTGAAATGCTTCAAGTGCAACGAGTTCGGGCACTTCAAGTGAGAATGTTCACTATGAAAGAGCAAGAAGGGAGAAAGAAGTGGCTCAGAATCAGTGAGTGCAGTTGCTGGGCAGTAGGTGAAGGATGATCTACTTGTGGTATCAGATGGTCACAGGCATTACACAGAGGAGTGGACACTAGACTCTGCGTGCTCACATCACTACACACCACACAGGTCTTGGTTTGCGACATACACTAAGACAAATGAGGGATCAGTGACTCTAGGCGACAATCATCCTTGCAAGGTGGCTGGGATAGGGACAGTTAGGGTGAGGATGTTTGATGGGATTGTGAGGACATTGACAAATGTAAAGCACATCCCGGAGCTGGAGAAGAATCTGGTATCACTAGGCTACTTGGAGCGCAGTGGATACAGCTTCAGCAGTAGGGCTAGAAGCGGAGTACTGAACATCTCCAATGGAGCTATGGTGGTGATGAGAGGCAGGAGGTTGGACAATAACCTCTATCGCATGGAGGGATCTGAGGTGACTGAAGAGTCTGATGCAGCAGCTGCAGCACAGGATCAGGAGGGGGCTTACAGGATGTGGCACTACCGCCTAGGCCACATGGGTGACAGAGGGCTGAGGGAGTTGAGCAGGAGAGGACTCATCTCTGATCTGGAGGATGGTGCTACAGGGGAGATCTGTGAGCCTTGCCAGAAGGGAAAGCAGAGAAGAGTTTAGTTCACCATCAGTATAGCCCGAAGTGCAGCCCCTCTGGAGTTAATACATACGGATGTGTGGGGACCAGCCCCAGTTTTAGCTAGGAATGGGGCCAGATACTTCATGACCCTGATTGATGATTTCTCAAGGAAGCTCTGGATTTACTTCATGAGAGAGAAGTCAGAGGTCTTCACCAAGTTCAAGATCTGGAGAGCGGAGGTGGAGAAGGAGCAGGGGAGGAGTGTGAAGTGTCTGAGGTCAGACAATGATGAGGAGTACACCAGCAGAGAGTTCCAGGACTACTGTGAGAAGTGTGGGATCAGGAGACACTTCTCAGTTAGAGGGACTCCACAGTAGAATGGGGTGGCCGAGAGGATGAACAGAATATTTTTGAAAAAGGCACGATGCATGAGGCTGCAGGCAGGACTTCCAAAGGAGTTCTGGGTTGACACAGTAGACGCAGCGGGTTACTTGGTCAATCGGTCCCCTCACATCAGGTTGGATGGCAGGCTTCTAGAGGAGGTGTGGTCTGGGAGGACAGTTGGGCTGGGCCATCTACGGGTATTTGGGTGCACGGCCTATGTGCACATTGGAGCTGGTGAGCGAAGCAAGTTAGACGCCAGATCACGCAAGGTGGTGTTTCTAGGCTATCCACGAGGAGTCAAGGGATACAGGCTGTGGGATCCCTTGAAAAAGAAGGTCATCATTAGTCGGGATGTGACTTTTGATGAGGAGTTAGTCCTACCGAGGCGAGCAGGCATAGAGGAGCAGTAGGAGCAGGAGGAGGTCCAGCAGGGCAGTGCTGGACAGCTTACCTCTTTTATTTTGCCTCTTGCAGGTACTACGGGAGGACATGACATTCAGGTGGAGAACCTACCGAAGGTGTCTCCATAGGTGGAGAGGACTCGGATGGATGATCGAGGCGGAGAGATCCAGCAGGAGCGAGCTGGATCGAGGACTGATATCGATGTTGCCCTACACAAGCCCAAGAGGACCATCAGGCAACCGGACTGATATGGCTTCAAGGAGACGCTGTCATATGCCCTGGTGACAGTGAATGGAGATCCATATACATATCAGGAGGCTATTGAGAGCCAGGACAGAGAGAGGTGGGTCCAGGCAATGTCCGAAGAGATGCAGTCTCTCCAATAAGAACCAGACGTGGCGATTGGTGCAGTTGCCACAGGGGAAGAGGCCCATTGGCTGCAAATGGGTCTACAGTCGTAAGGAAGGACCTTCAGAGCAGGGAGGTATCAGATTCAAGGCGAGATTAGTGGCCAAGGGATACTCCCAGAAGGAAGGCATCGACCTCAGTGAGGTCTTCTCTCCCGTCGTCAAACACACTTCCATCAGAGTGTTGCTGAGCATCGTAGCAGCTCAGGATTTAGAGCTGGAGCAGATGGATGTCAAGACGGCGTTCCTCCATGGCCATTTGAAGGAGAGGATTTACATGGAGCAGCCATCCGGTTTCAGAGATCCAGGATCAGAGGAAAAGGTTTGTCTGTTGTAGAAGTCGCTGTATGGGCTGAAGCAGTCGTCGAGGCAATAGTACAAGCGGTTCGACTCCTATATGCACAGCATTGGACTTTTCAGGTGCGAGTTTGATCCCTGTGTTTATGTTCAGTCTCTTGAGGATGGTTCTAGGTTGTTTCTACTCTTGTATGTGGATGACATGCTTATAGCATGCAAGAGTAGGAAGGTTGTACAGGATCTGAAGGCATCCTTATCTCGGGAGTTTGAGATGAAGGATTTGGGCCCTGCAAGGAAGATCCTAGGCATGGAGATTTTCAGAGACCGAGCTCGGAGGGTGCTGCATCTATCTCAGGGGGGCTACATACAGAAGGTCTTAGAGAGGTTCGGGATGAAGGGAGCAAAGCCGGTGGAGCTGCCACTTGCAGGTCACTTCAGACTCTCGAAGATCATGGCGCCATAGATTGAGGTGGAGGCTCGGGAGATGGAGAAGGTCCCTTATGCTTCAGGAGTTGGGAGTTTGATGTATGCGATGGTCTATTGTAGGCCAGACATCACTCATACAGTGAGTCAGGTTAGCAGGTTCATGGCACAGCCTGGCAGGGAGCACTAGAGAGCTCTAAAGTGGATATTCAGATACCTGGCAGGTTCAGTTGGAGTTGGCATCTGCTACGGACAGCGAGGAGGTACAGTGGGATACTCTGACATGTCCAGGGAGGCTCAGGGGCTGATTGGTGGTTATATAGATGCAGACTTCGATGGAGATGTGGATATCCGGAGGTCTACGACAGGCTTCGTCTTTAGCCTGTATGGAGGTCCTATTTCTTGGAGATCGAGTCTGCAGCCTATCACGGCCCTATCCACTACAGAGGCGGAGTACATCGGGCTGACAGAAATAGCTAAGGAGGCAATTTGGCTGAAGGGTTTGTTGACGGAGATGGGTCTTACTCAGGAGGCCATTAGAGTGCACTGTGACAGCCAGAGTGCACTTCTATTAGCACAGAACTCAGTCTATCATGCAAGGATAAAGCACATCGACATTCAGTATCATCAGATCAGGGAGCTTATGGAGGATGGCGAGGTGGAGCTGGTAAAGGTACACACCAAGGAGAACCCAACTGATGCACTTACGAAGGTACTTCCATGGGACAGCTTTCAGAGATGTATTGAGCTGATTCGGCTGATGGACAGAGTGGAGCTGGTTGAGGCCTTGGGACACCAAGGTGGAGATTTGTTATGATCCAGGTGGTGTGCCCAAGGCCCAGGAGACCAAGGCTAAGGTCAAGGTCCATCATTCATGAGGGCTTCATGGAGGCTCTAGGGCTAGTTGGGTCCTAGGTTGAAAGGCTGTGGGCCTTTCGGGTTCTTGAGGTCTAGGTTATGTGGGCCTTAAGGGACCAACTCTTTATGGGCCAAGTCTGGGCCCAGGATAGGTGAGATTAGGTCGAGTCATGGGTGTACATAGGCTTGGGTTAACCTAATCTCCCATAGAGTTGGTCAAGGGAGTTTTGGGTTTGGGTCACTTGACCCGGTGTTTATATATACATGTACTTGTATAGATTTGATAAAAAGCCAAGAAAATAGACAATTCTTTCTTCCAAGTCTCTCTCTCTCTTCTCCCTCTCTCTCCATCAATCTTTCATGCACCAGGAGCAAGAAACCCTAGGGTTTCTTGCCGCCAGTCCATAAAAGGAAAGAAAGGAAGGGAGGCGCTAGCCCCTTCCCCCCTTGCAGCTGCCAGCCATTTCTCCTCTCCCCTCTCTTGTAGGCATCCAAACATCAGGTCCAGGATCTGAAATCTCTTGAGAAGAGGTTGGTATAAGTTTCTCTCAGATCTGGAGTTGATCTGAGGTCGTTTGAGGCACGGGTGAGATCTCCATCAACAGATCTACAAGAAAGACTGCAGCAGGGCAAATCTATGAGGTCTGTCTCCATCTATCTTCTTCTCTATCTAGAATATCTCGATTTGAGATCTACAAATTGGAAGACCTCGATCCAGGTCTAATCTGGTTGGGTACCAGATCTTGAATTTTTTAGAGGTGGTTTCAAAGGCGTTCTTCATCTGGAACGAAAGGCTGACGAAGAAGACAGTAACCAGGCTGATTTCGTCAAGGGCCTTGGATCATGTCCAGAAGTCTCCAGATCTATTCGTTGCTGGTTCCGCTACACCAAAGGTCCGTGGGAGGAGCCAGGATCATGCTCCAATAGGGTTGAGACTTGCTACAGTGGATCGAGACTAGTTATAGTGGACCGTTTCAGCTATAGTGGACTGAGACTGGCTACAGTAGGCTATTATGGCTATAGTGGACCACGTTGAATTTTTTGAAGATTGCTCCAGTTGACTACAGTGGACCACCCATGGCTATAATAGGCCACATTGGACTTTTCAGAAGATTGTCTCGGTTGGCTAGAGTAGGTCATGTGGCTATAGTGAGGCACATTGAATTTCTAGAGGATTGCCCTGGTTGGCCATTGTGGGCAATGTGGCTATAGTGGGCTACATTGAATTTTTCAAGGGATTATCCTGGTTGGCTATAGTGGGTCACGTTCGATTTTTTGATGGTAAAGCCTCCATGTATGTATACATACACACACATATATATGTGTGTATATGTATGTATGTATACATACATATATACATATATACATACATATATATATACACACACACACACATACATACATATATATACACACACACACACACATACATACATACATACATACATACATACATACATACATATATATATATATATATATATATATATATATATATATATATATATATCTGTGTGTGTGTATATGTATGTATGTATGTTGTTGGAAATAGTGTCCCAAAGCCAATCGTCAGTCTGTTGACGATTGTGCTCTTTCTTGTATTAGTATATGAATTATAAATAAATAAAAATTATTTTGATATTTTTCATCATAAATTATTTCATCTTCTAATGAACTCCTGTGTTGTGGTGAAGTCCTTAGGACTATTTAGACTCGACAAAGGAGGATTTGTTGTTTAGTCCTTAAACCTGTTCGCGACCAAATGATATGTTGTTACCAAGGACAACAATGTTTATCAAGTATAGGTCATTGTGTGCCATATGGATTGGTTGTCCTCTTAACTAAGGAGTGTGGAGACACTGGTATAGTATACAGGTGAGATGTAAGGGTACATCTGTACTGAACGTGACCGGCTCCGGAGCTTTTTCTGCTGTCAAGATTTACCCCGATGGGATATGGATATAACTGTCCCTCCGATCTGAGACCGCCATGGTGACTTGCAAGCAACTCACAGCACTTAGGCACTGGACTACCTGAATTTCTAATTCAGTGATGGAAGGCTGCTGGGTGTAGTCAAGTACTTGACTTGTCGGTGCATGTGTCAAGATGGGATTGACCACTCCAGTTTAGGAGCTGTGTACAGTCGTATTTTAATTTAACAAAATTTTGATCAGGATAGTCCTAGTGAGGAGTCACAGAACTATTTGAGTTGAGCATGATTCGGATGATCTAATCAGGGTTGACAGTTTAACCCTGAGTCATCCTAAACATAGGGGTCAAAAGGATGAATTATACAATAACCATATTCACATAGGTTCTGAGTGTTGCAATTATGACTATTCGACCTATCTGGATATCAGGTACCATTGCTAGATAGTCACTTCGATTAGTACAGGAATTGGTTCCTGTGCTACCGGCTTAGGTTCGAACCTGCGGGGTCACACACATTAGAAGTTCCTATCTGATCTGATGGTTGGTGAAGAGTCCTAATGCTCGTGGACTTTGAGTCCTACGTGTCTGAAACTCTGTGATTAAGAATCAAAATTCTCTGATCATGAGTTCCACACATTTTGGGTACCGAGGTCAAGAGTCCCACTGGTTTGGAATTTTTTGATCAGGATTTCATATCGATGGACTCTGATGCCCGATTGTCCATCGAATTTGGACTCAGTATTTATGAGAGATTTAATTAGTAATTTGATCATTAATTAACTCAATTTGATTGAGTAATTATTTTTGGATCAAGTCCAATTGAATTGGATTTAGTTGGGTTTGATCCGATTAGGTTAGGTGTTGACCTAATTGCTAAGGTATTTTGATCATTGATTTGATCAGGAGTTAGGCTTAATCAATTTCTGATTTGATTAAGATTTTATTGAGCCTAATTAAACTTAATTATGTTGGGTTTAACTTAATCTAATTATGCCTAACCTATTTTGATAAGGTTGGTTCAATTAGGTTGAAACCACCTTTTGAATTCTCTCCCTGCGCCACCTCACTCATCTGTGCCCATTTGAATTCACGAGAAACAACTTCTTGTGAATTTTTTCCCACGAAGAAGCCTTCCATGCCCCTCCATTTGTGCACCATTTGGGTGGATAAAGATGGTTGGTTGGCCATTCAAATTCAAATGAAGTTTGAATTTGAATGGGCAACTAATCCATGCGCCACCTAGCTTTATCCATTTGTGCGCCATTTGCTTTACATGAGAAAGAGTTTCTCGTGTAAACTCTCCATGCACAAGAGAGCCCACACCCTTCTCTTCTCATGCCAAGAGTGGATAAGGATGGGTTGGTTGGCATTTGAATTCAAATTTGATTTGAATTCAAATGAGCAACCACCTAGTTTTATCCTCTCACGTGTTTAAGACGCATCTTGCATTATTTTAAAAGAGATAAGAAGGTGGGGCGTGGGTATGAGATTTCTAAGAAAGAAAAGTGGGCGTGAGAAAGCTTTCTGCGTGAATTTGAAAAGTTCAAAAATTTCGAGAGGAAAGAAAAGAAAGAGAGTGGGTGCAGGGTTTTCTGTGTGTACCCTAGGGTTACTGCCTAGGGTTCAGGAAGTGAGAAAGTGAGCTACGAGTGTCGTGAGCCCACCAGATCTCAGGAAGAGATTCATGAACCTCTCAAGCACCTCTGCTGATGATCCAGAACATCCAAAAAGTCGGCAGATCAAGATTGAAGGAGTTCAATCAATATTGGCCGTCGAAAGGATTCTGTCACGAACTAGCATTCGTGAGGAGTCGATCAGATCGAGAGCTTTGTGTGGACGATCCGCAGAAGTCAGACATACTATGTGGCTGCATTGCGATAATCAAATCCTCCCGATGGTGATCAGATTGCGGCGATCGACTACCCGCACAAAGATAATGTGTTCTGAACACATAATAGTAAAATATTTACTGTAGAAGTTTGAATTTCAAATTTAAATGCATGCTATATATATATCATATTTAGATCTTTATGTAGAATTTATATATATTAATTAATTAGATTAATTAATAATTTTTATTGTAAAATAGTAATTTTAAAAAAATTTTAAAATTATCATTTTACCCCTGCATTAAAATTCACTTCAAATGGTATCAGAGCAGGTTTTAAAATATGATATACATTTGCATGCATAGATTAAGTAGTAATCTAAAAGTTTAAATTTAAAATTTAAATTTTAAAATTTATTCAAAATTCAAAATTCAAAAATTTAAAATTTAAAATTTAAAATTTGAATTTTGAAATTTAAAATTTAAAATTCAAAATTTAAAAATTTGAAATTCAAAATTTGAAATTTGAAATTTAAAATTTGTTTGAAATTTCAAATTTGAAATTCAAAATTTGAAATTTGAAATTCAAAAATTTAAAATTTAAAATTTAAAATTTGTTTGAAATTTGAAATTAAAAATTTGAAATTTGAAATTTAAAATTTAAATTTAAAAATTAATATATTTAGATATACTTGATCCAAGTAGCAAGTAGTCTAATTGGGTTGGTTGCCATGGTTGTCCGATCATAGGAGAAAAATAAGATTTAAAGGCCCTCTCCTCCCATTCGATGGGGTTCTCCTATGACGGTAGGGGTGCCGATGCGATTATATCCTATGCAAACGAAGCAGCAAAAAGATTTAATTATAAAGGTTCAATTGTATAATTTATCATGAATGTGTTAGATTAGATCTAAAGGAATATTCATGATTTATTTTGATTGAGTTATTTTCTGTTATGTAATTAGCAATAGGATTGCTGTTTATGAAATGTGCTAATCTGTTTGTGAAATAAGTCAATACATTTGGTGAACAGAAAATAAAACCTTTCAAATTTAAAAAATTATTTTCGAAATATCAAATCCTGACCCATTAGCCCAAATACTTAATTAAAAGAATTAAATATTGTCTAATTGGTCTAGAATTGTGAATTAAGACCTAAGGCAATTGCATAAACTTGTGGATCAATGGGTTAGATGGATTAGGTCCATAATTGGGTTAGACCTAAGGTTAGCTTAAAGAAATGGACTAAATTAGAGTAATTGATCAAATCTAATCAAAAGTTGAATTAGATTAGGTCAAAGACACTCTAGATTCAACTCCAATAGTTGTAGTTGAATGGGTCCATATCTTTAACTAGATCAAGATGGACTTAATTCATGGCTACGCGGTGGAACCCTATTTACTAAGTTGATCAAATTAAAACTAATGAACCGATTGGTGTCTAAGGTAAGTTCAGCAGTTTGACCAGTGGTTTTTAAGTGGGAGCTACTCGCATTGATTCGATCTCTGACGAGTTAATGGCATCCTCACCACTGATCTCACTTACCTGGCCAACCTGGTGAGTTAGGTTTTGATTAGATCACTTGATGATTAGGACTCACCCATGTCATTAGGTAAATCAGTGTGACTGATTTAGGTGCTCCTAATGTCGGCTTTAATTAAATCCTTTTTAATCTGACTTGGTGAAGTCAGTGGGAGGATTAAAATTGGCTGGTTAATTTCTTCTATTCAATCCTTTAATAAAATCCTCAAAAATTATTAAGTTCCTAAAAATGATTAAGTTATACTGATAACTAAGTCATAGCCTCCTATTAAGTGAGTGATAATGAGTCCATTAGTTTAATAATCACTAGAGGCCCAAAGGCTTGGTGCTTATTGACTAATGAAATTATCATTCATAATATGACAATTTGGTTGAGTCTTTTTGATGGTGGTCAGGTTGGTCGGTCAAAGTCGGGCCTGATCATTTATTGATCCGATTCACCAAATCAAGTCATGTTAATGGTTGGACCTAACCAGATCTTTTCAGTGGAGGCCAAAGCCTACTGACTAGGTTCTGGGGCAAAATAAATTACTAGAAGTTGTTTAGAGAAATAACTGGTTATGAACCTACCTATGATGCACATGGATTGACCAACCAAAGTTGGGCTCGTGTGTAGTCTATGTGGATTCTAGTACCCACTAAGGAATTAAAGTAATTCCTTGAATTGGAGGTTGAGGCTATCAGTTCGTAAAAATACTAGAAAAAACTTTAGACTAAAGTCCAAGTCTTTAGTATTAATAATTTATGTATTAATAAAAGTCTGATTTTTCTTTATGCAGCTATGGCCACTACCCTATCGCTCCGATCATTATTAGATAATGACAAGCTCATGGGACCTAATTTCGATAGCTGGTATCGAAAATTGAAAATCATCTTGGAGCATGAACGGATCCTTTATGTAGTAATGGATCCGGCACCTGAGGTGCCAGCCCTGAACGCTAGAGGGACGATCTGAGATACTTACCAGAAGTGGCTCAACGACCGCACCACCGTTCGGTGCATAATGCTGGCGGCAATGAATGATGAGTTCAGCCGCAGGTTCGAGAACGCCCAGCCGCAGGAGATGCTTCAAATGTTGAACGACTCTTTTAGCACGCCTGACAACGTTGAAAGGCATAAAACTAGTTTGTCATTTTCAATACTCGGATGAGGGATGGGGCCTCAGTCACCGATCATGTACTGTACATGATCGAAATGATTGAGCGCCTAAGTAAACTGGGCTTTTTCTTGCACGAGCAGCTCGGTAAGGATGCGATCCTTAATTTTTTGCCCAAGTCCTTCCTCCCCTTCCTTACTTATTTTCGGATGACAAAGCCTGCAGTGAACTACCACGGCTTGTTGGGGTTGCTGCAGAACTTTGAGAAGGATCACCAGCTCCATAAGGAATCGGTGAATGTTGTGGGAGGGTCTTCTTCTGATCGTCGACCCTTTAAGAAAGGGAAGAAGAACAAGAAGAAGAAGAATAAGAAGGTGCAGCTGCATGCTGGGACGTCTGCATAGGGTCAGACCAAGAAGCGCAAGCCCGATCAGAGCCAGATGGAGTACTTCTTTTGCAAGAAGCAGGGGCACTGGAAGAGGAACTGTCCTCTATACATTGCCTCTCTGGACCCGAACAGGCCGAAGAAGAAGCAAGGTAATTATATGATAACACCTTGTAATTTTTTCATTTGTGATACTACTGCCTGGGTATTGGATATCGGAAGCCCTTATCATATCTGTAATTCGATGCAGGGTCTGCAGGTCAGTAGGAGATTTGATGAAGGCGGAGGTTCCTGAACGTTGGAGATGGAAGCAAAGTTTCAGTTCTAGCTTTAGGAATCATGAACCTTGTAATCAACTCTCGTAATGTAATTCTAAGTGAATGTCACTATTGTCCAAACTTTTTATTAAATATTATTTCTGTAGGCCTTTTGGCCATGTACAATTATGAATTTTTAATAAAAAAAAATGTTTGCAATGTCATTTTGAAAGGTGTTACAATGTTTGTTGGACAACTAAATAATGGAATTTACTTACTATCACAGCCTGTTAATGTGGTTCAAACCTCCGGTAAATACCCTAGAATGGATAATATGTCAGAAGTCTACCTTTGGCACTGTAGGCTAGGTCATATCAATAAGAACAGGATAAACAGGTTGGCTCAAGAAGGAATTCTTGAAGTTGGTGATTGTGAATCACTTCCAACCTGTGAGTCCTGTCTTCTTGGGAAGATGACCAAGTCACCTTTTACTGAAAAAAGTGAGCAAGCTAGTAAACTCTTGGGTCTGATACATTCTGATGTATGTGGACCCATGAGCTCAAGTGCAAGAGGTGGATATTTCTACTTCATAACCTTCACAGATGACCAATCGAGGTATGGGTATGTCTACTTAATGAAACATAAGTCGGAGTCATTTGAAATGTTCAAACTATTTTGAAATGAGGTAGAAAAATAAACTGAGAAGTATATTAAAACTCTTCGATTTGATCGAGGAGGTGAATACCTTTCCAATGAGTTTCTGACATATCTTGGGGAGAATGGGATTCTCTCTCAGTGGACTCCTTCTGGAACACCACAGCATAATGGTGTGTCTGAAAGAAGGAATCGGATCTTGTTGGACATGGTTCGATCCATAATGGGGTTTGCTGGTCAGTCGATCTTCCTCTGGGGATATGCGTTCGAATCGGCTTGTTACCTTCTAAATAGGGTTCCGAGCAAGTTTGTAACCAAAATGCCTTATGAGATATGGATAGGACGTAAGCCAGTACTCTTGTACCTTAGGATTTGGGGGTGTCCGGCTTATGTTAAATGTTTAATTACGGACAAGCTTGGACCTAGATCTGACAAGTGTTATTTTATAGGGTACCCAAAAGAGACCAAAGGGTATTATTTCTATCTAGCTGATAAGCAAAAGGTGTTTGTTAGCCTTAAGGTAATCTTTTTGGAAAAGAAGTTCCTTGGTGAAGGGACTGTTGCCTCTAAGATCGAACTTGAGAAAGTTCGACAGGTGGAAAAACCGACACAAGTAGCTAAACCTGAACTGGATTTGGTTAGATCAAATCTGGAGCCCATTGTTCCTACACCCTTAAGGCGGTCTGGTAGAGTACCACGTCAACCGGACAGATACTATGGTTTCTTGATCCAGGACGGCGATCCTGTCGAACTTGATGAAAACGATATAGATCCGATCACCTACATGGATGCAATGCAGAGACCTAACTCTGAGAAATGGCTAGAGGCCATGAAATCCGAAATAGAGTCCATGAAGGTCAACGATGTGTGGACATTGGTTGACCCACCCAAAGGAGTAAAACCCATAAGGTGTAAGTGGATCTTCAAGAGGAAGAGAGGCACAGATGGAAAGGTGGAGACCTATAAAGCCCGTCTGGTTGCCAAAGGATATCGTCAACGTTATGGTATAGACTATGACGAGATGTTTTCTCCTGTGGCAATGCTCAAATTCATTCAGATTATGCTTGTGATAGCTGTCCATCTGGACTATGAAATCTGGCAGATGGATGTGAAAACAGCTTTCCTAAATGGAGAGCTGGACGAAGAGGTGTATATGATACAACCTGAAGGGTTCACATCCACAGATAAGTCTAAGGTGTGCAGGCTACAGAGGTCCATTTATGGACTTAAGCAAGCATCCAAGAGTTGGAACATATGTTTTGATAGGACGATCAAAACGTATGGCTTCGTTAAGAATGGAGAAGAGCCCTGCATTTATAAGTGGGCTAATGGTCTAGTAGTGGTATTTCTTGTATTGTATGTGGATGACATTCTCTTAATCGAAAAGGATGTCCCTGCATTACAGAAAATAAAAATTTGACTATCGTCACAATTCTCCATGAAGGATCTGGGAGAAGCTTCCTACATCCTAGGGATGAGGATCTATAGGGATAGATCTAAAAGGTTGCTTGGCTTATCTCAGTCCATGTACATTGATACTATGCTGAAGAGGTTTAGCATGGAGAATTCCAAGAAAGGCTATCTACCGATAAGCCATAGAATTTCTCTTTCAAAAAGGGATTGTCTGACAACACCTCAAGAGAGAGAGCGTATGGGTAGAATTTCATATGCTTCGATAGTGGGATCTATCATGTACGCCATGATATGTACATGACCAGATGTGGCATACTCACTAGGGGTAGTGAGTAGATACCAATCTAATCCAGGGGAGAATCACTGGAAGGTTGTTAAAACCATCCTGAAGTATTTAAGAAATACTAAGGACCAGTGGCTTATTTATGGTGAATCGGACTTGAGACTTATAGGATTTACAGACTCTAGTTTTCAGTCTGATCACGATGATAGTAAGAGTGTGTCAAGATTTATTTTTATCCTTAATGGTGGGACTGTCTGCTGGAAGAGTTCCAAGCAGCACACTGTGGCTGATTCAGTTTGTGAGGCAGAGTATGTCGCTGCATCAGATGCTGCCAAAGAAGCAGTGTGGCTGAAAAAATTCATCACCGAGCTCGGAGTAGCACCCTCCCTTGTTGGTCCAGTTCTGCTCTACTGTGACAGCTCTGAAGCCATTGCTCAGGCGAAGGAACCAAAGGCACACCAGCGGATGAAGCATATTCTGCGTCGCTACTATCTCATCCAAGAAATCATGGATCGAGGTGATGTCGACCTTCAGAAGATCGATGGGAAGGAGAACCTGACCGATCCATTCACTAAAGCCATTGCGGTGAAGGAGTTCGACGACTTCAAGTCGAAGATGGGTATTAGATACTGCACCGATTGGCTTGAGGCCAAGTGGGAGATTATTGGGAATAGTGTCCCAAAGCCAATCGTCAGCCTGTTGACGATTGTGCTCTTTCTTGTATTAGTATATGAATTATAAATAAATAAAAATTATTTTGATATTTTTCATCACAAATTATTTCATCTTCTAATGAACTCCTGTGTTGTGATGAAGTCCTTAGGACTATTTAGACTCAACAAAGGAGGATTTGTCGTTTAGTCCTTAAACCTATTCGCGATCAAATGATACGTTGTTACCAAGAACAATAATATTTATCAAGTATAGGTCATTGTGTGCCATATGGATTGGTTGTCCTCTTAACCAAGGAGTGTGGAGACACTGGTATGACATACAGGTGAGATGTAAGGGTACATCTGCACTGAACGTGACCGACTCTGGAGCTTTTTCTGCTGTCAAGATTTGCTCCGATGGGATATGGGTATAACTGTCCCTCCGATCTGAGACCGCCATGGTGACTTGCAAGAAACTCACTGCACTTAGACACTGGACTACCTGAATTTCTAATTTAGTGATGGAAGGTTGCTGGGTGTAGTCAAGTACTTGACTTGTCGGTGCGTGTGTCAACATGGGATTGACCACTCCAGTTCAGGAGCTGTGTACAGTCGTGTTTCAATTTAGCAAAACCTTGGCCAGGATAGTCCTAGTGAGGAGTCACAGGACTGTTTGAGTTGAGCACGATTCGGATGATCTAATCAGGGTTGACAGTTTAACCCTGAGTCGTCCTAAACACAAGGGTCAAAAGGATGAATTATACAATAATCATATTCACGTAGGTTCTGAGTGTTGCGATTGTGACTATTCGACCTATTCGGACGTCGGGTACCATTGCTAGATGGACACTTTGATTAGTACAGGAATTGGTTCATGTGCTACCGGCTTAGGTTCGAACCTACGGGGTCACACACATTAGAGGTTCCTATCTAATGGCTGGTGAAGAGTCCTAATGCTCATGAACTTTGAGTCGTACGTGTCTGAAACTTTATGATTGAGAATCAGGATTCTTTGATCATGAGTTCCACATATTTTGGGTACTGGGGTCAAGAGTCCCACTGGTTTGGGACTTTTTGATCAGGATTTTATATCGATGGACTTTGATACCCGATTGCCCATCGAATTTGGACTCAGTATTTATGAGAGATTTAATTAGTGATTTGATCGCTAATTAACTCAATTTGATTGAGTAATTATTTTTGGATCAAGTCCAATTGAATTGGATTCAGTTGGGTTTGACCCGATTAGGTTAAGTGTTGACCTAATCGCTAAGGTATTTTGATCACTGATTTGATCAGGGGTTAGACTTAGTCAATTTTTGATTTGATTAAGATTTTATTGAGCCTAATTAAGGTCTAATTGTGTTGGGTTTAACTTAATCTAATTGTGCCTAACCTATTTTGATAAGGTTGGTTCAATTAGGTTGAAACCACCTTTTGAATTCTCTCCCTGTGCCACCTCACTCATCTGCGCCCATTTGAATTCACAAGAAACAACTTCTCATGAATTTTCTCCCATGAAGAAGCCTTTCACGTCCCTCCATTTGTGTGCCATTTGGGTGGATAAAGATGGTGAGTTGGCCATTCAAATTCAAATGAAGTTTGAATTTGAATGGGCAACTAATCCATGCGCCACCTAACTTTATCCATTTGTGCACCATTTGCTTTACACGAGAAAGAGTTGCTCATGTAAACTCTCCATGCACAAGAGAGCCCACGCCCTTCTCTTCTCACACCAAGAGTGGATAAGGATGGGTTGGTTGGCATTTGAATTCAAATTTGATTTGAATTCAAATGAGCAACCACCTAGCTTTATCCTCTCACGCATTTAAGACACGTCTTGTATTGTTTTAAAAGAGATAAGAAGGTGGGGTGTGGGTATGAGATTTCTAAGAAAGAAAAATGGGCGTGAGGAAGCTTTCTGCGTGAATTTGAAAAGTTCAAAAATTTCGAGAGGAAAGAAAAGAAAGAGAGTGGGCGTAGGATTTTCTGTGTGTACCCTAGGGTTACTGCCTAGGGTTCGAAAAGTGAGAAAGTGAGCTACGAGTGTCGTGAGTCCACCAGATCTCAGAAAGAGATTCATCAACCTCTCAAGCACCTCTGCTGATGATTCGGAGCATCCAAAGAGTCGACAGATCAAGATCGAAGGAGTTCGATCAACATCGACCGTCGAAAGAGTTCTGCCACGAACTAGCATTCGTGAGGAGCCGATCAGATCAGAAGCTTTGTGTGGACAATCCGCAGAGGCCAGACATACTGTGTGGCTGCATTGCGACGATCAGATCCTCTCGACGGTGATCAGATTACAGCGATCGACTACCCACACAAAGGTAATGTGTTCTGAACACATAACAGTAAAATATTTACTGTAGAATTTGAATTTCAAATTTAAATGCATGCTATATATATATCATATTTAGATTTTTATGTAAAATTTATACATATTAATTAATTAGATTAATTAATAATTTTTACTGTAAAATAGTAATTTTGAAAAAAAATTTAAAATTACCATTTTACCCCTGCACTAAAATTCACTTCAAATGTATGTATGTATGTATACATACATATATATATATGTATACATACATACATATACATATATACATATACATACATACATACATACATATATATATATATATATGTATGTATGTATGTATGTATGTATGTATGTATACATACATACATGCATACATATATATATATAATAGCATACATTATATATAAAATATTTATTTTATTAAAAAAATATTTTTATCAGTTTTATTAAAAATATCATTTTATTGATATATTAATATATTCCTAAATATTATTAATCTTCTAAAAATATTATTAGTAAAATATTATTTAATTATGATATATTTGTTGTCAAATATTATTATTAATATTATTATATTGAGATTATAACAAAATCAACTATAGAAATGCTCAAAAAGTTGCATGATCCTAAGGTGGAATGCTCTTCAATTTCTACTACACTAAAAAAATACCATTCAGAAATCCTTTTATATGTGAGTACTTATTTATAAACATAGTGGAGGAGGGCTTTGCCATCACCACATCTTTTATTTAGAAAAAAATATCATTCATTATTTTTAAAATAATAAATATTTTCTTAATATATAACATAATTATTTTATTAATAAATATTTTTATTGAAAGTTTGAGATGAAGTCTCCATCCTAAAAGTTTCACTCCTCTTTCCTTTTTAATTACAAATGCTTTTAGTTTTTTAATGATATTAATACCATTATTTATACCTTCCATCAAATATTAATGAAGTTAATAATCATCATCAAAATTTTTTGATTTTGAAGATTTCTTTAATTAATGCAGGCCTTTTATAATGCGAATTTAATGCCATTCAAATATGTGATTTGTATGTTGGATGGCAATTTACATGTGATGGAGGCTCTGCCAATGCAATTATCTACCGTATTTTTAGGCTGAGCTACTTCTAACACTACTCTTTATCTATTAATACCATACGTTACATTATATTATTAAAATAACTCACCTACTTTATCTACCAATATTATTTGCCCCATCGTATTCTAAAAATAATTTTTTATTATAAAAAAATAGTCAAGTTGTTTAACACCATCGGTTCCATTGTATTCTTAAATTGGATCATTTACTCTATCTCTATTAATACCATTTGTCCATCATGTTTTTAATTTTTTTTTATAATTAAAAAATATACAGAATGATGATTTTAAGAGCGTCCATCCACCCCTCCAGCTTTGGCTCCAAGAGTATCAATTTTATCCACCCGTTCAATCCTCCGATATACATATAGAGAGAGAAGTTATTTAATGCTGGTCTTCTTTTTATTTCATAATTTTATTTAAATAATATTAATTTAAAAAATATAAAATTAATATATTTTATAAAATATTTATCAAAATTCTGTTCAAAACAAAAACATTCTATCATAAAACGACTGTATATAATAACTTACTATAATTTACACAATATGAAGGGTGAAATCAGCAATGTAGAGTCACCTCGTTATAGGGTAATAAGTCGTCTTACAAAAGAACGACTCTATAAATCATTTTATTATAGAGTGACTTATAGAATCGTCCTATAATAAAGTGATTTTGAGTAACCACTGTACTTGTATCGAGAGACTACTAGACTTTTCTCCCATTAAGGGAGAGGTTAGGAGGGCATGGGGAGGGACGGTGGAGACTGAGAGGGCCAAGAGAGAGAGGGTCAGAGGACCGAGAGGGAGAGGGGCAGAGTGGCAGAGAGAGGGGCAGGATGTTTATTTTTATTTTTTTTAAACGACGTAAAAAAAAAGAGAAAAAAAGAGAAGGTCCTAAGTCGCTTTATCGTAAAGCGACTCGTATAGTTGTCCTATCATAAAACGACTCTCTTTTTTTTCACGTTGAAAATCTTTTCGGAAGCTAGATGGCGTCAGAAAATCATCTTTTCAAAAGACGACTCATTGAATCGACCTACTCTCGCGTGAATCAGTTGTTGATTGGACAAACAAAATTATCCTTACAAATAATAAATTTTTTTAGATAATATTTTAATAAAAAAATTTTGATAAATATTATTTTTATATTTTTTAAATTAATATTATTTTAATAAATTAGTTCTTTTATTTGCCCGTCGTGATCTCATCAAGGCCACATTGTAGAGAGAGAGTCGGAGGTCCTTTAATGCCAGTCATTTAATGCTACTTTTTAAGTGTAGAGAGAGTTAATGAGAGAGTAGGTCTTCTTGGCTTTCATCGTTAGCCATCCAGTTTCATGAACCGTGAAATTGAAAGTATACGAAAAATTATTATGATCATCTGATATTAAATAATAAAGAGTTACAGACATGAATGATAGAGACTTTGTCAACATAAAAATCTTTATTTTAATATACATACATACATACATATATATATATATATATATATATATATATACACACACATATATACATACATACACACACATACATACATATATGGTCCTCCATCCCTCGCTCTAGCAACCAAAGTTTTAGTGCGGTGTTGAACTCACGCTATGTCAGTGTTGAGCATGCCTGTCGTGCTGTTAAAGGAGATTGACCTGCATGAGGGAAATAAATGGAGGTAGCTGTATTTGGAATTAGTTGTCCTCTAAAAGATAAGTAACCACTTCTCAAAAATGATTTATCTTGTCCCTAAAATACAGAAATTAATTACTCCTCCGACTCCTAGATCTCTTTCAAATGTCTTGTTTTTGTGGTAATATTGTATAATAAGGCCTTTAGGAGGTCTAACGAGATCAATAAGATCTTTCTACAAGCAAATAGTCCCAAAAGATGAAGAACATTTGGGACCAATGTGGCAAGACAAGGGACAACAGTAAGATATGATTATCTTGATATATAATAAATATAATTCTATTCTCAATGCTCTCAAAAATATAATATAGCAATATTAGTACTTTATCATCAATATAATACTGATATTGTTATAATGTTATGGCAACAATTTATATAAAACATGGCATGTTATCATATTCTATTTATATAATATTTTATAATATAACATATAATAATATATTATAAATATATCATATCATGTGATATTATTAGTATTATAATACTGTTTAACATCAATATTTTATTAATGTGTATAATAACATTATTTTAATCTAAAAAACAATATATATTTTATATAATATGTTTATAACTCTATGAACTACATAATTCTAAAATACAATAACGTTTTAATAGCAACAATAAATTATTATCTAATAAAATATTAATATGTTTGTAAGACTATATAACACATTTAATAATTACATACACAATATTAATATGGTAATGTAACATTAACATAAAAATCCCTAATATTGTTCCATGAATTATATAATATAATATTACTAAAATATATCTATGCTATATAAGATATGATACAATATAATAATATATAATATAACAAAATAATAGTGATATAGTAGAGGTGTATATAATATTATATACTCTTCACAAATCTCGCATGTCTGTTTCTTAGGAACTAAATATGGGAAGGTTTTCCCATTCTTAGAATATCCACTTGTCCATAATGATTGATCCTAATTCCTATCTGGACACAAGAAATCTGGAAAGAATTAAGCAAAGAATACATATTATAAGTACATTAATGCTACTCTATTTATATTATTTTGACTAATATTACTATTAACAGTATTGCTATTATTAATTTTAACAGCAATATGAATAATTCGGATAATGTTATCTGACCGGGTTAGTTTAGGCGCCTTCCGGTTCGGGAAAAAATTTGTGAGGGTGGGCGCCTTGCCGCCAAAATTTAAAATCGAAAGCAAACAAATGGTGAACTCGCGGGAAACCCGGAAAGGGAATACCCAGGTATGGCACTCAAATCTTACATCCCACCGCTTTCCTCTCTCGTCTTTAATCTCCTTCACCACCCCTAGTTTCCATCTCTCTTGCTCTGGCTCGCTCGCTCGCTCGTTCTTAGAGGCAGAGGAATCGCCAGGTGACGAACATGGCGGATTTGTGTAACATGGAGAAGATGGGCAGAGAGCTCAAGTGCCCCATTTGGTACCGCAAGCCGTTGTCACTTCCTTTTTTTAATCTCTCTATCTCTCTGTTTTTGTTTTCATTTTTTTTTTTTAGTTAGACTTTCGATTTTCTGCATGTTTCTTATCTGAATAACATCTCCTATACGTCAAACTTAATGAAAGCAACGAAGCACATCTTTTAGTTTTTCGATGGATTTGATAGTCCCAGTTCAAAAAATTGGATTTTGATTTTACTGACATCACTGCTGTCGCTTCTCCGAACGCTCTAGGGTTTCTTTAATTTTCGTTCGAGGAACTGCAAATCTAAACGCTGACAAATCTAATTTCCATTTGAATGACCTTACCCAAGTCTCAGGACTCACGAAACCTCGGAAGAACAAGTCTAATTTTCCGTGGATTTGTTAGCCCGTTTTTTTTTTTAAGAAAAACTGATTTTGAGATCACCCGTATATTTGTTGCATATTCTAATCCTCAATATATTCTATATGTGATTTCCACTCCGAGGGTACTGCAATTAGAGCTCAGGAATCTATTTTCTGGGTGGATTTATGTAATGTTGAAAAGTAACAAGCACACAAGCTCTGGAATTCTGAATTAGTTGCTAGAATTGGATAGTAGAATTCCCAAAATCATATTCACTTACTCTCTCTATCAATTATGTCTTGCAGTTGGAACCTCCTGAACTGTGCGGTATCACTTGCATGCAACCATGTCTTCTGCAAGTGAGTTTCCATCTATCTTTTTTATTTTGTTGTACTAATATTCTTCAGTCCTTGGGTATTTTTGTTTTGGGATAGAAAAGTATGGGGGATTTATGCATCTGTTACTATTTTGATCCAGCTTATGCATTTTGAAATCGATGAAGTCCACGTCCGACTGCCCGGTCTGCAAAGTTCCATTCTGTCGAAGAGGTTTGTTTTGTACCATGTCTGATTCATAGAGATGATGCAAAATCTTAGGGAAAGATAGTTTAAGTAGAAGCTTGAAATGATGCTGCTCACTTTTTTTACGTCTACACCTAGATGGCAAAATCTAATAATTATTCTCAGCAGGGGCACTCTTTTCCTTATACCTTAATGCCTGCAATTGCACTGCTAATAGCGCAGAGAGCAGTTGTAAGTAGAACAGTGGATGTATGGTATCCACATCCAAATTTGCAGCTGTATACCCATTAAAGCAGTTTATGTTCACATCCGTAAGAGATAGGATAGCAAAGCTGTTGATAAAAAAAGTTTATATTGTCTATGACGTGGTTTGTACAATGAAGTAGTATTTGACAGTGCTCGGTGCCATTTTTATTTAAACCTTCCCTTTTGTGCTAAACTAGAAATCAATTAGTCAACAGATTCTGGACAATGGTCTCAAGCAAAATCTGTCAGGACTCAGGACTTCTCTACAACTAAATCTAGCCAATGATGAGTGTTCTGGTTAAATAGAGGTTCCAATAAACTAGACCACTTTGTTATTTTTCTAGAAGATGGATCCCAGCAGTGGTTCTCAGCTTTTGTCTTTCTTCACTTGACATCCTGGATCCATCTATCTTCAATCTGTCTGACTTTATTATATTTATACTTGTCATAAAGGTTATGTTTCTGACTTGATTGCAGAAGTACGTCCCGCTCCTCACATGGATAACCTGGTAAGCATTTACAAGAGCATGGAAGCTGCAGCAGGGACTAACAAATTTTCCACTCAATTAGCACCTTCAGCCAAATATTCAGGTGACAACAGATCTGGTGGCTAGTTACCTTTTTTCTTTTTATTGTGAAATGGAAGATGTACAGTTTTTTTTTTTTTTTTTTCCTTTCTTGGGTTGGTTGGGTGTTGGTGGGGGGGGAGGATGTACGAAAGATAAATTGTTGCTTGTGTGATTTATTGCAGCTTTAGAGTCCACTGCAACAGATGGATTGATCCAAGGCAATGCTAACAAAATTTCTGGTTCGGCAGGAACTGCTGTGGCACATCAAGGCAAATCAAAGAGAAAACGATTATCTAAGAAAATTCAAAAAGAAAATGAGAAATCTGGCGCCAAGAATTCTGATTGTGGTCCATCAAAAATGCCTTCTTTCTTTGGCAAGAAACGGATACATGTTACACCATACCCTGTCTCAGAGACTCCAGTGCGTCCTGAAAAGAATTCTAAATTAGGAGATTCAAGCATTGAGTTGAAAGATAATAAGGAAAAAAATAAAAATGAGAAACCAGCTATGGAGGACCAGGAGGATCATTTGTGTTCACCTTTCTTTTGGCTGAGAGAAGAAGAAGAAGAGAATGAAACTGCAGAGAGACTAAGCAGTCAGCACACAGCAGATACACCTCCTCCTCATAATATTCCTTGTTTTAGTGACCTCAAAGACTCTGACTATGAATCTCCGGTTAAAATGACCCCAACCGTAAGTTTTTGTTATTGTGTAGAATAGAAGAACAATGGAATTTTTGAACTCTCTTGTTATTAATCTTTTGTGAGGTGAATTGCAGAGCAAACCCAATGCTGGAGTAGCTTTTGATAGTGAAATGTTTGAGTGGACCCAAAGAGCCTGCTCTCCCGAACTATGTTCAACACCAATTAAAGAGCCGGTACTACTATTTCATCCAAATTCGATTTTTTTCTTTACTTCTGCACGTTTCACATGTCATGCAACTGGTTTGACAAACTCATCTTGATCAATGCTTATCAATGAAATTTCACTGAAATACAGACGGCAAGTAGGCACAGGCTTGATGAAATCCAAGAAAAAGAATGTTGGAATGACTTGGAGATTGGGATTGCATCAAGATATGGAGTCCCCCCTGAGAATGTTGAAATTGGAATTCCTGAAACCAGAAAAAGAACCCTTAAGAACAGAAGAAACAACAGTAAACGTCAGAAAAAACATGTGATGTCATCTGTTGTTTCAAGACCCAGATGCGAGGTCTACAACAATGCCAAAAATAAAATTCCTACTGATTCTGTGGAAATAGCTCAAGATTCAATTCAGGAAAATGAGGAAACTGATAAAAGGAGTCCAACTTTTGGAGGGAAAATACCGAAACAGTGCAACAATCCTGCTCTCCATTACCAAACAAAACATCTAAAATTTCCAACAGACCATGTTTACAATTCCGCCACAATTGAAGCATCTGATTCTGAACAGCATCTAACTATATATACTATATCAAAGTATAAGAATGAAGGGAAGAGGGTTACAGGTGTAGTAGATAAAGCCAGCAAAGGAACAAGGAATCCACCATCGAGTCAAAGAGAAAGCGCATAAAGAACTCTAGAGATGGTTCTGTGGAGGGCTTAAAGAAAGCAATAGATGATTCTGTAGCTAAGATACTTGAGGAAATACCTTCCAATTCTATCAGTGAAGCAAAAGGTCAGAAACAAAATTGTAAGGAAAAGAGTCTAGAACATGACGAAGGCTCTGGAAATGGTCACCCCAGAAGAGGAAAGAACCAGGAGAAGCAGTTATCAAATGCACAAAGAAGGATGAAAAACCAGACTGCTGACTTAGTTGTGGCAAAGGATCCTGTCCAAATTCCTCCCATGAAAACGGCTTTGGGTGAAAAAATTAAAGCTGCCATTAATCTCCATGAAGAATCCGAGAGCTTGGTTGTTAAAAAGTCAAGAAAGATGAGGTGCCATTCTCTTGGGGATAGCATTTTGAGGAAATGTGAAAGCAATCACATTCAGATTCAATGTTTTTTCTGTCAGTCTACAAATGATACAGAGGTAATCCTATCAGCATATTGTCTAACATAATCTTATATTGTTCTGATTCTTTCATTATGGTTTGTTAGAGGAGGCTTTTATATTTGTAGAGAAAATGACAGGATTCTGGAAAAATGATGCATTATTTCAATGGCAAGCCTGTAGCTGCAGATTTTAACGGAGGTGTAGATGTCATACACTCTCACAAGAACTGCACAGAATGGTCAGAATCCTTTTTACTCGTTAAATTTCTACTAACAGTATTCCTCCCCTATGGCCATTACTAAATGCATGATCTGTTCTTTAAATATAGGGCACCAGATGTGTACTTTGAAGATGATATAGCCATCAACCTTGCAGCAGAGGTAACAAGAAGTAGAAGGATAAAATGCAGTTGTTGTGGCATCAAAGGGGCTGCACTTGGATGCTTTGAGAAAAGTTGTCGCAAGAGCTTCCACTTCACATGTGCTAAATTGATTCCAGAATGCCGATGGGACAGTGTAAGTGAAATTAGTAAGTTTGTCGTAAATGAGTTATTAGATTTGTGGTTACAAATATTTTAGACTTCATGAGGGTTTTTTTTTTTGGATGCGACCCTGAAAAATTACCCTGATGAAAACCTGAAAAATTATCATAACAGGAAAATTTCGTGATGCTGTGCCCCCTTCATTCATCATCCAAATTGCCAATCGAAACTTCTGAGACCCAGAAGCAAACCAGAAAGAGATATAATTTGAAAGGGTATCTACATGATGATTTGATTCCTTTTCAAGTTTAAATTTGGTTAACTATTTGTAACTCAAGTTTGTCTTTATGATTAACTTGGCTAAGAATTTCCAGAGTATCTCAAAGTCCATCAGTAAGTAAACCTGGTAATGACACGAGCCCGATGTGGACATGGCCTTCTGGATCACCTTGCAAGTGGGTCATCTGTTGCTCTTCTCTTTCTGATGCAGAGAAGGTAAATCCAAACTTCCTATAGCTATTCTCAGAGACACCAATTGTACCATGTATATATTTTTTCTGACTTGAAAGACCATTCAGGATATTGTCTCTGAATTCACAAAGATGACCGGTGTCCCATCAGTAAAACTTGGATTCCAACAGTTACTCATGTCATTGCATCAACAGACAAGAATGGGGCATGCAAAAGGACTCTTAAGTTCCTGATGGCCATCCTTGATGGAAAATGGATCTTATCAATGGATTGTAAGAGCAATACTCTGTCTCTTGCCAAAATCATTTCAGGAGTACTGATGTTGCTAAAATTTTTATCATTGCTTTATCATAATTTTTTTGCATATAAATACACAGGGATCAAAGAATGCATGGAGGCTAGGGAACCTGTTGATGAGGAGAAATATGAAATTACAGTTGATGTACATGGAATAAGCAGGGGCCCCCAGTTGGGAAGACTGAGGGCAATTAATAAGGTAATTCTCACCCATCTTTTTTCGTTCTGTTGCTCAACATACAGAAACACTATCTAGTGTTCGTTCCTACTCATCAAAAAACACTTACATTAATAAATCCAAATCTTTGCTTCTAGTCCTCAACCATGTCCAACATTCTCTAGAAGTGAAACATTAAAAAGTTGTCTCAGACATAACTATTTATTGGTTGCAACTTCGCAAACAATTGCTAAAGATTATAGATGAAATATGATTCTGGTTTTATGTGGCCTGCATGCCTTTGTCAATACATGGATTTGTTGCCCAACATACCTCCATAGATTATGCAGTACACTTTCTGCTCCTAACTGCAGCAGCCAAAGCTCTTCCATGGAATCAGCTTTTATTTCAGTGGAGACTACACACCATCTTATAAAGGCTACCTGCAAGATCTCGCCACTAAAGCAGGAGGGACTATTTTGCAAAGGAAGCCCATTTCAAGAGACCAAGAAAAATTGTTGGATAGCTCCTTGACTTCTACAATCTTCATAATCTACAGCCTTGAGAATCCAGAGAAAAACAGATGCAACGATCATGCTTTGGTTTTTAACCGTAGAAGGGCGGAAGCTCAGACACTTGCTGATGCTTCTGGAGGCAAAGTGGCAACCAATACATGGATCATAGACTCCATTGCTGCTTGCAAACTGCAACCTCTTAACTTGATGTCCAACAATATATGACAATTTTTTTTTTTTTTGAATGTTTTGAGCAACACCTTGCTCCAAGTCGTGTATAAAAGATATTATGATTTACCTTTGCAAGCTGTATGACAAACGCTTGTTTGATGTATAACAGTAGCCTTGGGCTTTACCTACAACTGTCATTTCTTAAGCATATTGGGCGCTTCCTCCTGCTTGCTGTGCAGGTAACGCCTAAGTAAATTTTTCCAAGTTCTTCCATTTGTACATTCATGCAGGAGTCAGTTAATTTTTTTTTCTTTTATTTGTAGCTGTTATGTGCTTCCAAGGTCATGAAATTGGATCCGGGTCCAAAGTAGGTTTGCTTGCTGGTTCTTTTTAGTACAACTATCTTCATTACAGTAACTCTAACATTCTCCAGTTTGGATAGCTAAGTCCAGTTCAGGCAAAATGATCTTGCTCCTGGCCGAGCTAGAAATTCTTAACATGAATTAAAGACAAACCTGATTGAAATTTTATTTGCATGACATCTTTCTCTTCTGTCTTTTGCCTAGTTTGTTCGATGCATTCTTGTTATGTCCTCGACTTGTCTTTGTAGCGGGCAAGATGTTTGCTGGGTACGTTAGGTCTCAATACATGAGCATTTCTGATGCACTGAAGTAAAACTTGCCAAAGGAAAAGGCTAAAAAATTAGGATCAGAAATTGGTACATTTCTAGAGGTCACGATTCTCATAGCATATTTTATTACATGACCAAAGCACAGTTTGCCACCTGTGTCAAAGCACATTCCAAGAACAAAAGTCATATGGGGCAAGCACTAGAGAAAAGTTTATGGGACGCGCTTTATAGTTTGTTACTTTTTTTTTACATCAATTTTAAAGAATAACTATAAAAATCTAAAATATTTTCTACTAATAGAGTTGTGAATCCTATGAAAAAAAAAAAAAAAGAGCATTCTCTCCTCTCTCTCTCTCTCTTTATTTTTTATTTTCAATATATATATTTTTTATTTTAATATATATATTTTTTATTGATAAATATTATATAAATATATGATATATACTAAATAAATTAATTATCAAACAAGTTAATACATATTTTAAATAAATTGATGCATAGTTTTTAGAATATAGAATTCACGAATATATAATATATGATTAAATGATACATACTTAGCAAATTAGTTATTTAGTAACTCAATATATATCTTCAAGTAAATTATACACAGTTTTCAAAATACTATATTCATCAGTACATACTATATCGTATATACTGCAACTTTTTTTAATACACATCAAGTGGTGATTCAATATATATCTCTAGATAAAAAGCACATAGTAAAAATTGTCTATAAATTTATCTGGAGGTAAGTATTGGACCATTGCAAAGTATCCGTCAAAAAACTTGTAGTCTGTACTAGAATGTCGATGAATGTGTATCATCATATTATATAATGTGAAATAATGAACATAATATTTTAAAAATTATATATCAATTTATTTCGAGATGTGCATTAAGTGTTAGATAATCGATTTGTAAGTATGTATTATTTGATCATATATTATGTATTGATAAATTCTATATTTTAAAAATTATATATAATTTATCTAGAAATATATATTGGATCACTGCTAAATACATATCAAAAAAACTTGTAGATATCCACACTATAGAACATAATATTTAAAAAATATATATTAATTGACTAAAAGATATATTAAATTACTAAATAATTAATTTATTAAATATATATTATTTAATCGAATGTACGTATATTAGTGAACTCTATATACTGAAAACTATATATTAATTTACTTAGATATATGTACCAACTCGCTTGATGATTAATTTACTTGATAAATATCATTTGACCATATAATATGTATCAATAAAAAATATATTATAAAAATAATGAAAAAATATCATATTTTTTTATTTTTAATTATAAAACTAATGACTTCGTAGGAGAAATTTTTGACTTTTAATTTTTTTTTTCAAAATTAATATTAAAGAAATAAGACAAATAATAAAATTCATCCTATAATTTTTTTCTCTAGTGCCCGGCTCAGATGTTTTTTTTTTTTTTTAAAACATTCCAACCTATAAAAGAAAAAAAAAATTGAAGTCTTGGTTGGTATTGTAGTGCATCCAAATGCATCGCTGATTGTTTACTACTCCGCCATCAAAAGCATTGGATAATCAACCACAACAGAACGCCAAGCATTCACAAAGTGCAAAAACCGCCTAAGAAAGTTCTCATCCAATTGCAAGATATGCTGCGTGGCAAGCTGTATTGATTGAGAACTGTCAAAAAACCAAATCAAATATACAAATGCTTTCACAAGACGTGACAACTAGCAGGGAGGCAGCAGTTAATGCCAACCCTCAGCCATCCAATAAAAACTCGAAGGCTCGTGGGGCGAGAAATGCTACACCAAACAAGCATCCACTAACAAAAATGCTGTAAAGGGTTGACTAATGGGAGAAAAGAGAAACACCTGTTTCTGCGTGGTTATCTAAAGTTACAACATTGCGCTCGACCCCTCGATAATTTGTCCCACAGACAAATCATTTGCCTTGGAGACTGGTAGTGTGCTGTGTAATAGTTCTCCATGCACCCATACTGACAGAACTTCCAACTGTGAGAATACTGAACAGTTGTGGTGGCATTAAACTCTTCTACCCACATTCCCATGCTTACATCTTCCATCTTGAACAACTGCAAAAAAGTTGCAAGACGTGTCAGATGTACATAATGGCTGAGGCTTGAAGATATCTTGCAATTAAATAGAATCTAGGGGTTGATTTCTGAGTTATCGGGCTAACTCTTAAGCTTTGATTGGCATGCTGAGCCATGATAAACTTTGCAATGTCACCTGAAATTATGTAACCAGGTCCATTGGCATATGGTGGGTATATCTCTTCTGGCCACTCCTACATCCACCATAAAATAGAAGTTACAAATATGTAAGCCATAACTTGGATGACATAAACATTCATTGGAGACTGGTGAAAAATATGATGGGGTAGAACAAATCTATGAAATATATGAAAACGTCAACAATAGCCAAGCAGAGCTATCATTCTTACACCCATGTTTGCTTCAGGTTGTATAGATCAAAACTTAGCTAACCTAACCCTCATAAGTTAATTCAAATTCAGACAACTTTTAATAGTTGAGAAGTAATATCTTGTCAGTCAAGAATGCCCCCAATTTGGAATAAATCAAATGCCAAACAATCTCTGTGACAAGCTTTTCAGAAGGAAAAAGAGACAATTAAATGACTCACTGGCAAATTTTCAGAAATGCATGGTGCAAACTCCTTACCTCGTATGTAACTGCCCATTTTCCACTTCTGAGTGGCCTATGTAAAAGATTCAGATTACCCATATATAGAGATTTATTCTGCACAATGCCCTCAATTTCCTTCAATACGACATCCACCCTGATAAATGTGTCATCATCAGATTTCATAATATATTCTGCAGTCAAGTTGTGGACCTGCAGGTTAAAGATGACTAATGTCAGATCAATTGCAAAGGACCAAAAACATCAACATCACAAATGACCAAATACATTTGCAGTACACTAAAAAGGAAACAAAACATCTGTAACTCACCCCATATTCACAAATTGCAATTGTTTTAAGAACAACTAATTCATAATGGTCCATGAATGGCAAAATCACAACATCTCCAAAATATTCAGCTTCCTTCTTCAGTGCTGCATTTACCTCCTTCCTTGGACTCTGGACATTGCAAGATAAATGATAAGAGACAAAAAAACACTTATATATAATTTTTTTCAAGAATTGGGTGAAACACAGCCAAGGAAGGTGCTACACTTGTGGATGCACTCAGAGAAATGTGTTTTTCATGTTAATAAGTGGCAGATATAGAAAATGACCCCTAACCACATAGGGTCAGATATAATAGCTAAAGTTGGTCGCAGAAAAATGTTTACTGCACAAGCGACATACACCTTTGCATAATAGGTGAACAAATTTGCCTGTATAAAAGATAATTTTCCACCCTAAAATCATGAATCTCATCAAAGTAGCACATTTTAGAAAGAAACCTTCAGCCAATCCAATCTAAGTTAATATCCTCATTTCTCACAACAATTCATAGCAAACTTATACATGCACTTCCAGTAATGGAGATTTTTTATTTTATTTTATTTTATTTGTGGGGGTGGGGGGTAGTGTAGGTATGGCCCCACAACCTCCACTCTTAATCCCAGACATGGCCCCATCCCCGACCTTCCCACCCCAAAACCCCCCAACCCCCACTCAGCAAACAATATTTATCAGTGGTGAGATACAGTCATACAAGAGATCGGACAGTAGATCACTCATGCAGAGTATATATGCTGGATCAATATGAGTTACTGCATAGAATGTTGCTTTTTTTTTCCTAATCCTCCTTTGGCTTGCAAGTAAGAAAACTAAGCAGAAAATGAAACTAGGATGGAATTCTAAAAGAAGATATATTGAAGAGAAAGCGAAGGAAACTTTTGGCTATATTCTTAACAGGTTTCCTCTTAGCTGCTACCCCTTCTGCTTTTCTTTTACAATATTTGTCTTCACTGCTCTAAGGTGAACTCCAATATTCATTGATTAATAATAGCCGGACCTGGTCAGATCTTATCTATTATGTTAACTTTTTCTCTTCCATTCCTCTCTTTTGCCTATGGTACCTCGTTGAATCTACTTCATTTGCCAATTAATAAAGCTCTTCTTTTAACTTTTGTTATATTTGTTAAGCTTTAAATAATAACTTTGTAAGTTCTGCTTTTATAAACCATTACATACTGTTATAATTAACATTAACAACTATTACATCAACAGATCTGATTGAGATTTTTTTTTTAAATGTTTATTATCCTAATAACAATTCACGATAAATTTATAGTGACTTATAATGGTTGTAGCCCATGAGAATTATAAAATCATAAAAATAAAACATCGATACAACAATCTTTTCCATTTTCATATATATTTTTTCTTTCTCTCACTTTTGTATTTCACTGCCCCAACATCTAACCTCGACCTGTTCCTGTGCACTTCGAAAGGTTTCAATGAAAACCTTAATCTCCTGTTTGCATGAGTTGTTCACACCAGTATAGATAAAATCTAAATGATTGCCACTATCATGACCCATCACTACATCACTAATGCTGGTAGAGCCTACGATGGTATAGAACTACCAACACAATTCAGCTGAAGGATACCGATGATATCGAATTTCAATTTTGGACCAAATTTCTAGCAATTAATATTGCGAAAAGGAATCTACTTATGTCCCACAAATAGATATGGAAGTTTACCACTTAAAAGACCCAACAAAAGATTAACCCTTTTGAGAAATGTTAGTTGAACTGTGCCGAACTGGCCGGTTCGGGATGTGCCGAACTGGCCGGTTCTGGATGTACCAAATCAAACTAAGTCAACTACCAGCATGGTTCAGCTGGTCGGTTCATTGCATAAAAGCTTTGCTCCTCCCTTTCGTTCCATGTTATGCTCCCTCAGTTTCGATGCCCTGCCCCCAAAGCCATCTGTCCCTATCGAGTCAATGGTGACACCATACAACAACCAGGTCTCCAGCTAGACGAGCCTCCCCCCCTCCCCCTCTCTCAGTCCCCATTGCTAGATCCAGGGCTTTTAAACCTCTCCTCCAACAGCTCGAACCTCTCTCTATCGGCTTCTTTCTCTCTCTCCCCTCTCCTTCCTTCTCTCTCCCCTCTCTTCTTTTTTTTACCTTCTCCCTCTCCCCCTCCCTCTTCAATTCTCCCTATTTTGGTATGCACCAGAATAGCACGGTACGAACCCTTATTGTACTGAACCAATCCTCAACCACTACAAGCCCAGGTACTAATTCAGCAAACCTTACTTTTGAGTTTGTTCTCAGGGACCCCATTGAAATCAATCTATTAGCCACCTGCAATTAATGTAATCCACTGTAAGTGGAGATTGATCACTCCATAAATGTTCGGTCCAAGTTTGAGAGTTGTCTTTTCAAAGAAGAAAGTTAAAGAGATAGGATGATGGCCAAAGTTGAAAAGGTGTGATTCCCATGATTCTAGTTATTGAAACATGAGTGACTGACACATCCACGCATGATGTATAATGATTATTCAAACATAACTCATAATTCTAAATATATGATATCCCGTGATAACTAAAGTATCCCCATGTTATGTTCAGAAACACAAATTAGTGAGCAGTAAATCTTACCAAAAAAAGGATATTAAAAAATAAAAGATAAGATGCATCCACTAATGCTAATAGTATAGAATATAGTTTGAAGCTTCAAGATTATATACATAGAGATGGACTGCATACTTTATATACACATGGTGATGGACTACATACTTTACTTTAACTAACTAAAAATGGAGTTAAGGACTCAAAATCAATGGACTATTCAAATCCAAGACCCAAGACCACTGAGCATGATCCACACAATAAAAAAAAAAAAAAAGCCTAGATTCCAAAATTCATATGTTTTTATGGTATCTAACTTAATCATCAAGTAGATGTCAAAATGGATGGTTTTAATAACATGATACAATAGTTTATTATGATCTAATCAAGTAAACCTAGTGGATCTAAATTTACCCATGTTTTAAGAAGTGTAGATCATGATCCATAAAGTAGATTTTTTAATTTATCTATTTTATCATATATTTTATGACAATAGTGCAATTGATAAAGTTCATTTTTGCACCGATTTGATGCATAGGTTATAGACCCTAAAATATATGAATCTTTTAGTTCTAGGCATTTCTTGTGGTGTACATCATGTTCAATGATTTGGATCTTTAATTTGCATAGGCTATCAAAAATTGTGAAATCATTAGCTCCATTCTTAAGGAGTTAACATAAAGTGTGTAGTCCAACTCATATGCATATACTAGATGCCATTAATTGTTGAAGAATTCATTTATGTAATGGATTGATATACTTCTATAATTTGCTAAATAAACAGATGATAACTCCAAAATTGAAAGTCCAAAGACCTTTGACCATTTGTAAATATGGAAATAATTATTCAAGTTGTCAAATAATTGATTATAAGACCCCATAGCTGATATACATTTGAGAATTGAGTGCAATTTATATTTGTTAAAATAAAAAATTTCCACAATGGTCCTGTTTCAAAAATGTATGATAAAATTCCAGAGTGATTAGTTACTAGATTGGGTGTTGGGAGTGGTCGAAAAGGTTTATGTAGCTATGTTTTCAACATGCACATCATGATTCATATTTTATATTTATTTTCAGGTGCCAGATTCATTTAGTAACAGGCAATTGACAGAAGATGAAGCTTACCAGAGCAACAAAGAAACGGACAACTACATTTGACGACCGGACAGCAGGATACTGCATCCAAGTTTTCCTGATAGCCATCCGTTCAGCAAAATGATTGGTTGCAGATAGGACACCAATGAAAAGATCAACTGGTTTTTCGGGTAGAGAAGCGGTTTTCCATTTTTCTGACATTTCCAAGACATGCTGAAGTGAAAAACTGGGATGTGATTTTGGAAGAGAAGTAGCATATACTGAATGTATGTTGACATTTCCCTTAATCGCCAAACCAGTTGCATCTTCAAGAGTAAATCCCTGGAAAATATCCATAGCATGACTAAAGTTATTTATGCAGTGTAAAAAATGCAACATAGTACCTATCTTAAAAAACAATGGTGCTCAAGTCGACAACTAAAAGTGCAGAAGGCCATTTAACATACTCTATAGGCCCAGACATTTGTTAAAAATGACCAGTTAATTAAAAAGGTAAACAGATCGATGAATGCTTCACGACAGACCGTGCGGTATGGGAATGAAGTCACATGCCGGCCCCCTACATTAATGTGATATCCTTCAACACCAGCTCGAAGTGTCAAAACAAACATCCTGCCCTCCACAAATGGAAACGGCCATGTCATTTCTGGCTTCTTTGCACGACCTATGAACCGTTTCAACCATGTAGTTGTTTTAGATTCCTTCAAGTCAACCGTATCACCACGTTCCCATTTCTCACATTTGTTGAATCCATCAACTACCAAAAAAGAAAGAACAAAATAAGAAAGATTTTAGTCCAAACATGTTAAGCCTGAAGACTGAACAGATACATTTATGCATTATGCTTTATTTGGAACTCATTACCACCGAACCAACCGGGAAACAACAAAACTGGAGATAAATAACATAGGAAACCTAATAAATCAAGAGGATTCCGTATGAAATGATTTATATATCATGGCACTAAATGACAAGGCCAAAAAATCACATTACCCAATCTGTATAGCATAAGTGCATATGAAATATATCTTAGGATCCCTAATTCAATGATTGTTTATGCAAAAAGTGATGATTGAGAGTAAGGCTGAAAACGGTTCGGTCGATTCGGTTTTAAGTGATTTTTTAAAACCAAACCGACATTTCAGTTTAAGAGGTTCCTAAAACCAAATATTTGACTAAACACAATCGCAGTTCGGTTTGTTCATGTAGCTTTCCCAAATATTTGAACGGTTTGAACGGTTTTTCGTTTTAAGTGGGTTAGTCGATTTGGTTTCTATTTTTTGTTCCTTTATTATGATCTGTAATCAAGTCAAATTTGATCTAACTTGGATTGAAATAGGGCCAAATCAACATTTTAGATTCTTAATTCACATAAAGTACATAGCCTAACTTTGAATATACATGTAACATAAGTGTATATATAAATATATGAAGCATGTAATATAGGTGTATATATAAATATATAAAATGATGGCATTTTAATTTCGGTTTGTCGGTTCGGTTCGGTTTGGTTCGATTTCAGCGGATCACATAAATCAATAAACCAATAACCAAACCGAAATATTGATTTTTCTGTTTTATTTAACTGAACCGAACCAATTAAACCACCAAACTGCCATATTTGGTTCGGTTTGGATCAGGTTAGACGGTTTAGACGGTTTAATCGAAATTTTTTACACCCCTAATTGAGAGAGACTCGAGCATTGGAGAAGACTATCCACGTGGCCAAAATGAATGATGCAGTTGGACTTTGCAAAGAAATATGAAAAAGCCACTTAAAAGAGAACTACAATTAAAAATTCGTTGATCCCGCAACATTTTTTATGAATTTGGTTTCCATGTAAAGAGTCAAAAAGCTCTTAAAGGTATTTGGTAGGTACCCATTTCAAAATCAGCAAGCACACAAAAAGGCATTGCATATTACAGCAACTTTTAGAGCCTAAGGTGGTAAGCCATGAACTTGGTTCTAACAAGGCACTACCCTAAGGATGTAGTGAGTGTTCAAGGCTTGAAATTGAAAAAACCTAGCCAACTTGGTGAGTGGCTGATGATGAATTGAGCTGACATCTTAGTTTACCCAAGCCAAGATGGAAAGTTGAGAAAAATGGGAAAGGAGAAAGATATTCCAAGATCCTGGCTGATGACATAGAAACCTAGATATCAAAGTCTTGCCAGTATAGGAAACCCACAATTATTTATCACTTAAGGAATTGGAGTAAATATTCAATAATTAAATTAATTCAAGAAGGTACAAAAATGATTAGTGGTTTGAAATTGTGTTGGCACAATATAGCAGGATTTATCAGGTCATGCATGACAAGATGATAAGTGTTAGGATATTGGTTAACATTGTTTTGCCAAGTACGGGTTAAATATCAAATCCTCGGCCAAGATGCAGTGCAAATAATGATGTAAACTGAAAGTCAAATTTCTAGCTGACAAACTTTGATATGATTTTTTTTTTCTAAAAATTAAGAATGCAATATCCCAATTCTGATTGAAGCTAATGCAGGTAGGTGAGTTAACAAACAGTATAATCAGCTTTGCATTTGTTTAAAAGAAATAATAGGAAATACTTTATTTTTATCAATAATGAAGATTATAACTAATGATGCATCAAACAGCACTTAAATGACTAAACAGAATAAATAAATCTTGTATAAAAACTTTCTCAACATGCACTCATTTAGTATATCCTCAACCTCAATTGACAGCTACAGATAATTTGCTGACCAAGACATGAATCTCATGGTGACTCGATGAAGTTACTCAAGACAGGGTCAAATGGTGTAAAAGTATATGCATCACTATTTGGATAATCTGAAAGTGAATCGAGTTCTCTGATGTTAAGACTTAGCCTGAGTCTCAAATAACTCAATAAACCAAACAGAAACCCCTTGTTATGTTAAATCACAAGAGTGGGTACAACTGGACCTTTTATTTGGATTCAAGAAAACAGGATGACTACGCTAGTACATCAAAGCAGTCTCCCACCAATCCAATGCCCAGAACTCTCAAGTGGTTCTTGGAAACAAACTGCTAACTCATTCAAAACTACTAACTCAAGTGGCACTTGAAGACAAACTACAAACTCATTCACTGAAGTGGCACTTGGAAACAACTGACTCAAATTGCAGTTGGAGACAAATCACTAACTCATTCACTCAGGTGGCACCTGGAAACCAGCTGATAAAAGATGCAACATTTATATAACTCAAAACAAACTAATTTTATAACAAACTTTTAAAACATGAGGACCAACTACTAACTCATTCACTCAGGTCTCTACTCAGCAGGAGCAATGTATGTTCCAATTATGCACATCTACATCTCATGCAGCAAGTCACCATTTTACTCCTATATTTTGCTCCCTTAAAATATTGTAGTTAGATAGATAGGTAAGAATATTGATGGATTACTTGAGAAAACATAAAGCCAGGGAATAGGGATGACGACATACCAGATTCCTCACTGCCCTCAGATGGTAACCCATCACACCGCATTGCCTTGCCCCATTGCATCCGATAGCAGGTGTTATGCTCGATGACTGGCCTTCGGCTCCAATCCCCCTTCAGCCTCGGGTTCACATGCAAGATCTTGGGCGGGTCCTCACCCTCCACTGCCTTAAGCCCCTGCAGCTCCACTATGAACTGCGACACCATCACCCTACCATCCCCCCGCCGGATCCTCGCAAGCTGGGGCACAAACTCCTCGTGCGCAGGATGCGGCGTCCCGACCACAGTGATCGACGAGCCAACCGCGAGACCGCACGGAAGGAACATCACGCGCTCCACGTCAGCCCCCACTTCAGGCTTGCTCATCAACACCGAGGACGGGCACGACTCGGGCTTTCCTTCGAGCACCGTGGTGGAGTTCAACTCCGCCCCGGCCTTGTTGTTCTCCACCTCCTCCCAAGCCTTGAGGCCGAGGGTCCAGGCGTCATGCGCCATCTTCTCCAGCTCGGAGAAGTTGCCGCTCCGCGTCCGGTTCCATTTCCGCCCGTATCGCCGCAACATCTCGCCAGTGATCCGGCCGTAATGCCGGCGGAACGGCCGGAGCGGGCTGGCGCGGACCACCAGCTGGTCCTTGTGCGGCATCTGCGGCGGATCGCGGCTCCGGTCGTCCTCCAGCTTCCGGTGGAAAGCATCCCCATGGTAGATAGATCCCAAGAAATGCTGGCCGACGTCACCAACGCCAGAACCTCCAGCGAAGCTGCGGTCGCCGCTGAGCACGGTTGCGATCTCCAGGAAGTGGCGGAACTTGAACGAGATGAAGAGCAGGTAGAGCGCGGCGACGGCGAGAAGGCCGTGCGAGAGCTTCCACCGCCGACCGCCGAGGACTTCCACGCTCTTGGACCTCTTCATGGAGAGCAAAAGAAAAACAAAAAAAATGGAACCAAAACCCTAGAAACGCCCAGATCGACCGCGAGGGTTCGAAGCAACAAACCCTAGAATTGGACCAAAAACCCTAGACGGGGATCGAGGCGAGCTCCGGCCTCGCCCCGCCGGGAGAAGCAGGAGATCGGAGGGAAACCTTTTGGATCGATTCACGCGAAAGAGACAGAAGCAGGGAGAACCATAAAAAAGAGACCCTCGCAATAAAACTTAAAAAACGGAGGAAGAAAGGAGCCGTTTCTTCCCAATTAATAATAATAATTAAACCAGGAGTGTAAATTAATAATTACATGTTAATACATATCTTTTTCTTTTTCGAATTCTTGCATTTAGTTTATTTTTCGGATTTTTTTTTTTTTTACTCCTTCTAAAGAAATAGAGAGATGAAATAAAAATATTTTTCTTTTTGATTTTTTTAATTCTTTCCACCGTTACAGTCAACTATTTTGAGTATATTTTCCCTCCCTCCATCTCTTCAGCATTAATAATAACTGGGTTGGCGCCTGGCAGCGGCAGTTCCAGTTTTAGGACTTCTTTAATTAAAGGTTAAAGGTTTTATTAATGGTTGCTTGTCGCTGGATCTGCTGCAGTCTAACGCTTACGTGGTAACGTGGGCCGGAACCAGTTGTCATTAGGGCAGAGGAAAACGGGGAGGGTCCTGTTTCCGAATAGAAGATTGACATGTGGCATGTGTCGTTCAGCTTTGCAGGCGACGGGCAGCCGGACCCGGGCACGACCTGACGGCGGTGACGTAATACAGACCAAGGCGGCGATGTGGCATCCGCTCAGTCTATAAAAGTGGATTTTTTTAAATAATATATTTTTAATTAAATATTTTAAAAATATTATGGTTCAAAAATTATTTATCAAACCACCGTTGGACGAGCATGCCGGATAAATTTATGAGTTTAACCCATAAATTTACTATTCATTTAGATAATTTATGAGTTGAATCCATGAATTTTTTGATCCACCTGACTTTGATGCACGAATTTTGAAATTTGAATAAGTGAATTGGAGCCATGAATTAACCAAATGAATTTGTGGATCCAACCCATGAATTCAGGTATTTCAACCCACGAATCCTCAATGAATTTATTTTTGAAATTTGAATAAAATTCATGGGTTGAATCCACGAATTCTTGAAATCGTGGCTTCAATCCATGAATTCTTGAATTCGTGGGTTCAACACACGAATTTATTTGAAATTTTTTTATCGTTGAATGAATTCGTGGGTTGAATCCAAAAATTCATTTCAAATTTTTCTACCGTTGAATAAATTCATGGGTTGAACCCAGAATTCTTGAATTCATGATTCTAACCCATGATTTCATTATCTTTAAATCCACCCCCACCGTCCCTACTCCATATCGAGGGATTCAAATTTTTTTATCGTTGAATGAATTGTGGGTTGAACCCACGAATTCTTGAATTCGTGGTTCCAACCCACGATTTCATTATCTTGAAATCTACCCCCACCCTCCCTACTTCTTATTGAGATTTTTAGAAATTTTCTTGTATTTAGTCCATAAATTTTGATCCCTCTTCTTAAAATCGATTATGACTTCAAAAAAAAAAGTAGAGTTTTGTCGAAAGAAAAGAACGCTCGAGTAGAGAAAAGAAAGCAATCATCTCGTAGGTACGAAGAGTCTTTTTTTTTAAATAGTGAGTGTAGTGAAAAATTTCAATCAAACTTTTTTGAAAGAAAAATTGTAGGAGGTAGAAAAATCGATTTAAATAGTTTTAGTGATTTTCGTATTAAATTTTTATTTGAAAGGATGGGTTGGCTATCTATGATTATGCTTAACAAGCCAACGTATCCTACTCTGGTTCATTATTTTTATAGTAATTTTAGTTTTAATAGTAAGTCTTATTCTATTTTATCGTATGTTAAAGGATAATTGATCGAATTTGACTGTGAAGTTTTAGGTCAAATTTTGGATATTCCATCAGATGGTGATAGATTTTTTAATAGTAGTACTATTTGGAATCATCCAGTATTAGACTATGCTTCTTGTGTTAGAACTATTTTTAATGATAATATAAATGCGACCGCTAAACCTGATGCAAATCTATTATCACTTGAAACTAGGTTAATCCATCATATTTTTACGTTTAATTTTCTGCCCAGAGGAGGTCATAGAGAACACGTATCATATTTAGATGTTTATCTCATCATAATGGTTCTTCAGGTGATAGGGTTAATTTGTCCTATTTAATGATGTTTTATATGAATGAATATTTTTAAAGTTCAAAAACCATCTTGCTATATGGAGTTGTTCTGACTGCTATATTCGAGGCATTTGATATCCACATCACGGCTGATGATGAAGTTGTCAAGGTTAAACGTAGTGATATTTACAATCATGCATCTCTGAGGTATATGGGATATACATTTCATGATGGGGTATGAATGCGTACGTCTACAGTAGATGAAGAAGAACATGACCGTGAAGGAGGTGATCAGCCTATCAATAGAGAGCAGCCTACACATGCTACATAGTCCGATCAGCTGTCATCCGATCAGCATGTATTATTTGCTTGCATAGATGTATTGGAGATATCTGTTAGCAAGAGATTTGCACATATGGATTCTCGGCTGGATGAGGGATTTGGACAATTTGATCAGTTCATACAGTATTTTTATCGTCAATTTCCTCGACAACTATAGGATCCTGCTCCAAATGATTAAACTTCAGCGATTAGTAGCAGTATGTGAGGTTTCACCTGAAGATCTGTCATCTTTTTAATTTATTTTTAGATAAATGTACTTTGATTTGATGTAAGCAGATGTACCTTTTCTTTTATTGCTGTCATTTTAGATGAGAAATCTTATAATCTGATCAAAATTATGTGAAATTTAAGATATGATTTTGGCAGTAAAGTGGTTAATCAATAATTAGTGTCCAATCAATAATTATAAAAAAATTGAGTAAAAATTTTTTTAATTTAAAAAATATATTAAAAATTTGTCAGGACGGTCAACCACCTGAGGAAATCAATCGATTGAGGCCCATCGAGCTGACCGATTGACCTCGAAACCTCAGGCTGGTCAACCACGGTGGCACGCAAGCCGTGCCAAACCGATCGACTGTTTGAGAATTCCGATCTACCATGGCTCACCGAGCCCATCGGTCAAGTCCGGAACCTTAGGCCGGTCAACTAAGAGACCATTTCCCTTTGCGTGTGGTCGACCGCCTGATGATTTCGATCGACTGCTATAGACTGAGCCGACTAGTCGACCCAGGTCGGCCAATTCGATCGACCATTGTGCACTCAAAATGTTCCAATGTGGTCGATCGCCTGGTGATTTCAATCGACCGCTGTAGACCGTGCCACTCGATCGACCCAAGTCTATTTGTCCAGTCGATCGTTGTGGCATGCAAAATGTGCCAATGCGGTCGATCGCAGGATGGAGCCGATCGATTGTTGGATCAGTTCAAGTTTTTTTTTTAATTTTTTTAATTTTTTATTAAATTATTAGGATCATAATTTTTTTGTTTGCTGTATTAGATTAGACTTTTTACTTTTTAGCCTTTTCAATTTGTGCCTCTTCTGATACATTCTGCACTCTGGTTTTCATATAAAGTTGAACAGGCTGTCCAGGCTTGTTGGTTGTAAGTTGGTGGTCTGATTAAAATGACATGCAGTTTAAAAATCTAATGCACTCATTGATGCAGAACTTTAATCTAATGAAAGATTTTCATTACTTCGATATAAATTTTGTTGTTGGAGCTACCATATAAGGTCAGGAGCAAGATCTACTCGAACTTCACCAAAATCAAAGCAACATAAATTCTTGACTCAAATATCCCATTCATGACTTTCATATCCATACGTCCTACAAACATGAAAAAATATAAAAATATATTCATCATGTGCCACAAGACAGTCTTCGCTTCTTCCTTGCAGGTTGCACTCGACAATCCATAGGTGGAGCCTCACTCGGTCCTTTAGTATGATGCTCGTCCGAACCCTCAATCGGACCATCGTGCTCCTCGGTATGATGCTCATCCGAACCCTGAGTCAGACCTTCATGCGACTCGATACGATATTCCATCGAACCCTCACTCGGTCCCTCGTACTTGGCCGCTGCATACTCAAAATGTGCTGCAGTCTCCTCTGTGGACTGAAACTGGGTCATATCGTCATGTATATACACGAGCGATGGCATATATGAACTGAATGATGGAAGATCCGAGATCGAAAATGATGATGAACAATATTATCTGGTACCTCCTCTATGCAATGTAGGTGCTCCTGATGATGAGGGATGCATGAAAGGTGAAGGAGTGGACTCTGCAGTGCCATAGCCATGATCGCGGATATCGATGGAGATATGAGCATGCTATCGGATGGCACGGAGACTTGAAGTATAAATATCTTGGATGAGCTGTTCGAATGTGGCTAACGAGTTTGGATGAGCCAAATGATGAATCCTTGCTAGACTGTCACTTTGATACAAACAAAGGATGAGCAGTAGGCAAATAAATCTGTGTTAATCATAGAAAATTAAAAATAAAATATGAAATCTTACTAGATAGTCAATCATCGCTCCACCACGATAAATGAATCGATGCGTAATGCGATGATACCACTCCATGTAGTCATCATAATAGTCCATCATACAGTCGACTGCTGGACTGTCTACAATATAATCCTGCTGACTCTGTCAGAGTGCAACCCATTGCTGATGAATTCTTCTCCAGTCATGATCGGTGCGCCCTCAAAGGTCGATATGATGAAGTCTTGAATCTGTATCACAAACCTCCAGAATAGTCTATTATAATCCGAACTAGCACATCACTCTATCTGGATAGTGCCACTCGAAGATAAAAAAGTATAGAAGTGTCATCCGACACCATCATATATGCTATCCACTAAAACAATAATCTGATAGACCTGCTAGGACCAGAGGAGTATATGGTTGCCATATAATTTTTTCATCCACAGGGTTAAGTATAAGTAACATGAACATAGTCGTTCGAAGAGATTATCCAAATAATGTAAATCAGTTATGTTTATACCTGCTCAAATCCAAGACGATCAAGATGATGATGATAACTCAGTAAAATATGGGTAGAAACCTCCGTTACCTCAAAAACATCTCTCCACCTACATAATAAAATTATAATGGTACATACAAGTGTACTTCAAATACAAAAACTTGGAGTTTGAAGATTATAATGACACATACAATTACATACCTCATGGTCAGAGGACCAGTTGGTAATGCATCTCCACTTGCCAAATCCATAATAGGATCTATAGGAGGCTGAAGTAACCGACGAGGAGCTATAGATGGAAACCTATCCCAGGCCCACACCTGGAGTAAAATCAAAGGTCCCGCAATATCATGTGCAACTATCCTACTTGCCCTACAAAGCTCTCTATACAACCATGTTAAGCCCGCACTACCCCAGCTATAGTATCCTGCAGCATCAAAATCAGCAAGTAGTGACAAAAACAATATATTATCATATTATTTGATTTATCTGCATATAATCACCCCCCATCAGCTGCAGAATATATGCCTTAGCATAATGCTGTATGGCTATCAGGTCTTCATCCAGTGGTAGCTCGAAAAACTGCTATTCCAACCATGCAAGATTCAATTAACAACCCTTGAGTTTATCAGCAGGTGGGACAACACCTAGCAAATCAAAGCATACCTGACGTCAGTCCTGATGTGTGCTACCTATTATTGAAAGACCATCAACTGGTAAATCCAATTGAATATTGATATCCTCCAGAGTGATAGTGCACTCACCAGGTGGCAGATGAAATATATGAGTTTCTGGATGCCACCGCTCTACGAACATAGTGATCAAATGTCAATCTAGCGAGATAAATTCCATGCGGCTAAGCCCGTAAAAACTTGCCTACTGCAAAAGTGGAACTATCTATATATCCAGCGGGGTCGAGCGAGAAAAGGCTAGCTCTCGCTATCGACATCAAAGAAAGAAATGCTCCTGTAAACATGAAAAGAAGTTAACTCAAATATCTGAGTCTTTAAACACATCTAATATAAATACATACCTGTCCATCTCAAATGATGGAAGACTGATGAGATGCCTGAGCATATAACATCATCTGATCTATCGGCCCTGGCTCCATATGCACAATATTGTAGAGGATATTTGTAAAAATAAATTTTTGTTATTGAATAAAGTAAATACATATTTGATATTCCATCACAGAAACACATATTTGAAGCAAGTCGGAACAAAAGTAGTATCACATTACAACTGATAATATTAAATTTTTTTTTTGATAATAATACAAGTCGAAATAAAAAAATTCATTCTCTGATTCTCAGACATGTCCGTCTGCTATGTCCAACTTCACCAAATTTTGGCACGTAGTTCTATTCCTACTTCGTCCAATCCATTTCATTCCTCAGTCTAGAAGATCGTGGCCTTCTCTTTTATCGTAATCGTTCTATCTGTGGTATAATGGTGATGTCACTTATTTATTGCGTTCAATAATCTACATGTGAGATGGGTTGAAATTGATGACTGTAACTACGATGATACTCTTCTAATGTGTAACATCGATCAATATATCATCAAAAATCAATTGACACATGTGCATAGGTAGCCATCACATGAGAACACGATAAATGATAATACTATCATTTCTGACACATACATGTACGCTCAGATAACCATACTATCTGCATGCATATTAGCTTATTAGATCGAAAAACTATTTTCTATTTATAATACGTAATAACTTAAATATATTGATTCTATAAAAATCTACCATCACCTGAGTATTATTGCCTTTATTGTTATATGGCTCATGGAATGCTGTTTGGATTTGAAATACTCCATTTGCTCTATCAAACTTTGTGACATTATGAGATGTTGCTTTTAATTGGTTGGCAATCACACAAGTTGTAGCAAATGAAACAAATCTTTCACCTCTAGTTAATGCTTCATCTGTCTGGACATGTCGACCATCAAAATATGATACAAATTGAAAAATATCAGTTGCACCAATGAAGTTACTGGTAGAAAGTATATATTTTTCAGTACACCATTAAAATATTCAGATAAATTAGTGGTCATCATTCTAAATCTTCGACCACCATCATGTGCATGAGAGTATTTCTCCACAAAAAATTATTCAACCATAGAATAGCTTTCAAATTCATATTTTCAATCTTCATCATATATTTATTAAACTTCCTAAGTTGTGTTTGCATTTTGATTATTTTCACCAAATCTCTGAGTTTGGAGTTCCGAAATTAAGTATTGAAGTTGCTCACTATATGGCGCAAACAAAAAACACGATGTGCATCTGGAGGTTGCCAGCCAAGATGTTTATTTTGCAAAGCCAACAATATACCTGAATGCCGATATGAAATAAGACATATACCACGATGTGATGAAATACAACATCTAAGACAAGCTAAGAACCAGTCCCATGCATCAATAGACTCCTTGTCTACTATAGCAAAGGCAAGTGAAAAAATTTGGTTGTTCCCATCAACAGCTATTGCAATTATCAGCTTCTCCCAATATTTTTCGTATATAAATGTAGCATCGATACTGATAACCGATCTACAGTGTTTGAAGCCTTCAATTGATGGTGCAAATGTCCAAAAAGTATGATCAAATACAGCCAATGGAGGATAACCGATGGAAGTGTTGATGAACTTCACTCAAGAGTCGAGATTAAATATCTGTATAGCACGCAACCATTTTAGCAATAAGTCATAAGATTTATTCCAGTCTCCATAAGTCAATGCCATTGCTTTTTACTTTGCCTCCCATAACTTTTTATAACTGACTGTATAGTTGAATCTATTTTTAATAATTGCACCGATGCCAGCAATAAAAATTGTGGGCATTTCTTTTACAACATCCTAAATTTCATTGGCAATAAAGTTCGAATCAAGATCAGAGTGATCCTGAGAAAGCATAGCTGAAAACATGTATGTGGATCGATATACCTCGCAATTTCAAAGTAATCATATTGTTGAAAATTGTGTCTTAAAATCAATCGTGTGATGATTGCGTTCATCCTTGTATATGAATTATTGATTATTGAATAATAGTTATTCTGATATTTTTCATCACAAAATGATATCTTCCTTGAACTCTTATACTGTGATGAAGTTCTTAGAACTATGCTAGTGTACGATAAAGAAAAATTTATCGTATAGTTCTTAAACAAGTTTACGACCAAATGATACGTCATTACAGGATGATGACGTTTATCGAATGAAGTCATTGTGTGTCATATGGGTTGGTTGTCCTCTTAATCAAGGAGTTGGTGACACTGGTATGGCATACAGGTGAGATGTAAGGGTACATCATCACTGAACAAGCGACTCACCTACTGAGTGTTCTGCTATCAAGAGCTGCTCGTGAAACACATGGATATAAATATCCTTCAAATCTGAGATCACCATAGTGACTTGCAAGCAACTCACTGTGCTTTGATGCTGAACTACCTGATTTTTAATGCAGTGACGGAAGGCTATTGGGTACAGTTAAGTACTTACGAAGTCTGTGTGTGGATCAAGATGAAATTGATCCCTCTGGATTATTGGAGTTGATGTATCACTGTATTTTAATTTAGTAAAGTCTTGGCCAGGGTAATCCATGAGATAGATTTGAAAGGTTGAAATACAATGTGGATGAAGCAATCTCGGTTGACAGTTAACCTAAGACCATCCTAGAGCATCCAGGGTCAAAAGGATGAATTATGCGGTAACCATGAGTATGAATTTTGAAATATTTTTTTACGATAATTTGATCTATCTAGATGTTAGAAACATTGTTATATGGTATCTCGATTCATATAGGAATTGGTTTCTGTGCTACCGGCTTAGTATTTGAACCTATGGAGTCACGCACATAAGTCAGACAAAGTAGAAAAAATTGACCTATGTTTATATGTCCAATCTGAAAGTACTTGACTTGATTAAATATATAAGCTAACTTGATTGAGAATTGAGTTATGGGTCAAACAGGATTGAAGAGTTGACTATGTCTAGCTAGCACTACACATGAGGTTCAGGTTCAATTCTGGAGATGAATAATTTCTATCTATGATCCATGGAGCATATAAAAGGTTGAATTTAAGTACTAATTAATTTTAGATTAGATCTGAATTAATTAGACTTAAATAGGTCCAAAATTCAAGTTAGACTTGGTACAAAAGTCATAAAGAGTTTAGGATTGACAGCTTTCAAAATTATTTCGAACTGACTTCGAATCGGATTCGAATCTGATCTATTTTGGATGAGATATGAGTATTTCTATTTGCACTGAGAATATCCACTCATGAAGTATGATCAAAAATTAATTTGGTACTTATTTGGGGTGTCCCAAGTGGGGTGCAAAGTGGATGTCATAAGTGATGGTAATTATATCTCATTAGGAGTCTTTCTTTCATGAGTATTCAAATTAGATTTGAATAAAGAGTCCTCCTCTCATTGGATCATGAGAATCATCTATAAATAGAGAGGGTCTCTACCTATGGATGAGAGAAGAGAATAGAATAGCAAATAAATTAAATTAAGAGAAGAGAGAAAGAGAGAGATAGACGTGTGAAGAGAGAGGTCCTTCATCTTCAACATCTCTCCCTTTGTTGCACCTTGTCTCTTTGGATATGGATCCTTCTTGGCATCCTACTTGCTGGTGTAAAGTATCACATCATCACATCTCATCTCTCGATTTATTGTGTATGCGAAGTCAATTGGATTGGAGTTCATCCTATTTTTTTGCAGCACCTGATGTGCATGCGAAGTAGAGGTCTGCATATCCAGACCTCCATGAAGGTTTATATCAGATAATTTGAGATTTGATCTCTGATTTCACTGTGATTCAGATAAAGATTTGATCCTTAAATAAGTAGAATATTAAAAAAAAATTTTAGATGCAATTGAGCATTCTGAAAGAAAATTGTTCCCTTCCCTTCACATATGCTTAACAGTTCGGAGCATCCAATTACATCCCGACTCTCTATTTTTATATTTTATCATCCAAAGCATTGGCTCCAACTCAACAACTCTAAATTCATAATGCCTCTCAATATGATACTGTTTTACTGCAGTTTGTAGTTCTGTCTTATCTGCAAAATGAAGTCCTTTTGATAACTCGTCACCTCTTTCCAAACTGATACACCATGCCTCTAATCCAGAAGACATTGATACATTAGTTGCCATCCAATCAATTGATCTAAATATTTCAGAAGGAGCTTCAAATATCTCTAAATTTGGATGTTTTTCTATAGATCCACACTCTATATTAGTAGAAATACCAGCATGCTGAGGATGGAAGTCTATCTCATCTCCCTTCGTATGTCATCTTCCTCAAATAGCTGATTATCTATCTGCACCATATCATCAGTAGGTGTAAAATTGATAATTGTCTGATAGTGACACCTATCACATCAAGATCTACTATAGGAAACTGATCCTCTACATGTCTGGAACTTTGAGTCCCTGGTACATGGTCAGTGTCCTGAGTTGTTCTAGATGGACCGATCTGTTCAGTGCCTTGAGTTGTTCTAGATGGAATGATCTATTCAGTGCTTTGAGTTGTTCGAGATGGATCGATCTGTTCAGTGTTCTAAGTTGTTCTTATATCCCTACGGCTACTTTATATTTATCCTGTTCAGTTTCAATAGGCTGCACTTCTAATACAACTCTGCACCCGATAAACATGGATGCGAACTAACCGTTGAAAAGATTACTTCAATATCTTCATCTTCATTAATCGAAATAGGTTCATACTTTAATAATGTCGGCTGCACAATATGTGAATATCTATATATTATCGTGAGTCTATTCTTGCTTTTTTTACATGAAAGACTCTACATAATTTATTCTCCAACTCCTCAAATTTTAATTTCTAATTGTCCTTTGAGGAGATCAATGTATTCAATATCATTTGGTCCATAAACTATAGAACTATTTATGTAGCATAAGGCCGTGATATTTTCTTCCATCACTTCATACATAACAAATACAATAATTTTAGCATGCTCTACATAAAATCACTAATTAAATACAAAATAAAGTAAACTACATGGTTTAAAATCAGTAATTAAAATAAAAATTTTAATAACAATCACTTGAACAAATTATGTGACTCAATAATTTTTTACAATATTATAAAATTTATATACTTAAAAAAAATTTATAATTATTAATTTTATTTTTTTCACTTACAACAATATTAAAAAATAAATAATGATAAAAAAATTATCAGGATGATGGAGAACCAATGATTGGATCGACAGTCGAGGAGGACTGTGCAGGGGGGCGGGGCCCAGGAAAGGCGACCCTTGTCGGAGGGGAGGGGAGCACTAGGGGGCAAGGGAGGGGGGTCCGACGGACGTGAACAGAGGGTGATGACACAGGCAGGTGGGGGGGATCGTGGAAGGGGGATGGGTGATGTATCTTAAATTTATCGCAAGCGCATGGTGTGCAATGTAGCACGTCCGACGAGTACGGATCGATCCCACGAGGATTTGAATTTTAAACTGTATTTAAATGATTGCTCAGATGAGCTTTAAAGGAAAAGAAGAGAGATTGATTGTTGAACTACGAATGACCAAAACAGTAAACTAATCAATTATAAATGTAAATTATCTCAAAGATCTAAGGCTTTTGAATCCACTAGACTAATGAATTAGAGAGCCTTCATATGATTCTCTTATAATGTTCCTTGATTAAGGTGTAAAATATGAACAAACATAGACCATGAAGAGATTTAACTCAACTATGATCTATTAAGCATTTTTTTTCACCCTAATTAAGAGACTCTTCCTTTGTTCACTTCTCTTGTGTTGTCCAAGTATAGGCTATGAAGAGATTCTGACCCAACTATAATCCATTAAGATTTTCATAAGAAAAGAGAAGAAACGATTTAAAAAATTATGAGCCTTCTACCAATCATCCACTCTTGCACTGAATCAAGTATGGACTATGAAGGAATTCTGATCTAACGATAGCCCATCAAGTCTCTTGACGAGAGAGATGAAGGGAGAAAGACTCTAAAAATTAAAAGCTCAAAAAGAGATTCAATGGAGTAGGCTTCTATTCATGATCTAACTTCATCGCAAACCCCAGAGGGATTGCTTAGCCAGACATAGTTGATTTGAAGTCCGAAAAAAATTAAAATAAAATCTAATTCTACTTGTTGAAATTTAATTTATGAAAATTAAAAATTACAGAATTAAAAGATATAAAAATTTAAACTACTATATTATAAAATTAAAATTATAGAAATTAAATAGAAAGAGAATAATTAATTTATTATTGAATAAAAATTTTGATACAAAAATTTTCAACTCCTAAGCCATTAACAAGACTTGGAGTTTGAACAGAAAATAAAATAAAATTTTTTACAGAACCAGACTTCTCTCCCTCTCTTAGCTTGGGACCAACCTCCCCTGGCTGACTCTCCTTCTCGTGTATTGGAAAGGTAGAAGAAAATGAGAATAAGATGGCTAAAAAGATTTAAAAGATGGGTATATCTGTCTGTCATACAGACCCCCTACAAGAATTATAGAGTGGAGAGAGATATTCCCAAAGTAGAGGTATTGAAGCTTTTTTTATAAGTATTAGGAAGGAGGGGGTTTTTATGGTTTTTAGATGTGGGACTAAAAAAAAGAACTTTCTTTTTATTATTATATTATTTTATTCCATCGCACATCTCCATCGTGTATCCGCATCCGCTCCATGTTCTTCTGCCAGACCGCGCTCGCTTGAACCACACCTACACGTAGCTCCCTCCTGTTTCATGCTGGGTCCCGTGCCCAAAAAAAATACTTGTAAACCACTTGGAAGGAACCCCTTGTGAACTGCATCAAAGGCTTTTCAAATCTCTTGTGGACCTTATTGAAGACTGCTCAAAATTGGCCCATGTGAAGACCTAAGCCCAGTTTGCTTCTTTTTAATATATCTTCCGTAAGCTGCATAATGAAATGTTGTAGGCTCCGAATCATTTAAACCACCAAAAACCCACATGAAGACTTCCCTGCTGGATCCCATTTGCTTCTTATGAACTCTTTGGACTTCTTTCTTTGGGCGTGCATTACACTATTTTGAGCTGCTGTATACCATTTTGATATATTTTTCTTGTGAGCCGCATCTAATCCCTGTGGATGGCGCACATGAATCGGATTTATTTAAGCTTTTTGGTCATTATTTTGATCTTAAGTTGGCTTGATCATTTATCCTGCAAAACACAAACAAAAGCATCAATTCTTAAGGAATGAAAGTCAATTAATATATATATATATATTTTGATGCTTTTATTAGGATATTTATTGTACTTATCACATCTCCTAACTTATTCATTGCTAGTCTCTTAGCAATGCAATAATTTTTTTTAATATTTTTTTGAAAATATTTTATTAAAATCATCCTTTACAAAAGTAGATGTAGGATTAAAAGTTAAAGAGTTTAGCAAGTATCGCTAATTAAATAATAAACTTTAGAATCAAATTTCATAGATAATACAATTAAAATTCCTTAGAATACATCGAAAGATCTACAGCACTTGTGTTTGTGATGACCAACTTAGCATTTGAGTGTTGGCTTGTAAAAGATAAATGTATCTTCTCTTATCACCTTATTTTGATTAATTTTCTATACACTCCTAAATAAAGTTTATAAACTAAGGTAGCTTTCACATTGCTTTCTTTTCTCTCTTTTTTTTGTGTGCTGAGCATCCTGGCCTCCCCTTCACCGTTTGATGCGAACCTTCACACTTGACTTAGGTGCAGAGATCCGGTTACTAACTTAGGGCAATCTACATATACTCTGTATTTTGCACTTTTATTTTAGGCAGATAGTTCTTTCTTCAAATTAAATTTTTGATTGAGTGTATATTAATTACTAATTTTAAGTGATAATTGAGTCCTCAGTTGGCCTCACAATCAGCACTTATTTTGCCTTGTCAGTGTGCATGTGCAATTAGAAGTGTAATAGCCTTTAGGTGATCTAAATAAGTTGTTAAAAGTATATCTAACTAATCTACTCCTTAACTCACTACAGTCATTAGTAAATACTTTCTAACCCTTATTATTCTTTTCCTAGTCTATTTTGCTCGAGACATGATTTATTCAATTTTTTTTGAACCCTCCAACATAAATTTATTATTTCTAATGGAGGAAAGGTAATGCAATGCAAAAAAAAAAAAGATGTCATCTGGTGAATATGTGTTCTTTGTTGGAGATGATTTGGTGCGATGTTTGTCTCAAGTTCGAAGTCAAAGTCTGGTATCTCTATTTATTCAATAAAAAATATATTAATTTTAAAAAAAATTATATTGCTTCTCAGAAGCACTAAGTTTAATATTATTAGCCTGATAAAATATTTAAGCAATTTAATTGTGATAAGTTGGCTCATAGAGACCATGGCTTCATCAATAGATTCTTTGGGTAGTTCTAAGAATGATTTTAATCTTTGATCATTAACTTTAAACACAATACCATTACTTGGATTTTCAATTTCTACAGCTCCATTGGGAAGACTTCTTTAACTAAGAATGATCATGTCCATCTAGACCTAAGCTTTCTAGAAAATAGGTATAATCTAGAATTATACAAAAAAACTTTTTGTCTAAGAGTAAAAGATTTTTTCATAATTATCTGAATATTAAATACTTTGGTTCGTTCCTTATACACCTTAGAATTCTCATAAGCTTCATTTCTAAGTTCTTTTAATTCATTAATTTGAAGCTTTTGTGGTTTCCAGCTACGTCCAAATCCATATTTAAATTTTTAATGGCCACATGGCTTTGTGCTCTAACTCAATAGACAAGTGACAAAGTTTTTCAAACACAATCCTATAGGGAGACATTCCTAAGTTGGTCTTGAAAGCGGTTCGATATGCCTATAATGCATCAACTAATTTCAAAGACCAATCCTTTCTATTAGCATTAACAGTTTTTTTCAGGATTTGTTTGATCTGTCTATTGGATACTTTTACTTGTCCACTAGTCTGAGGGTGATAAGGTATGGCCAACTTGTGGGTGACATTATATTTTTTCATTAATGTGGAAAAAGATTGATTGTAAAAGTATGTTTTTCGATCATTAATGATTGCTCTAAGAGTGCCAAAATGGGAGAGAATATTTTTTTTTAAAAAATTTTATGACCACTTTCTATCAGTAGATCTACAAAAAATAGCTTCTACCCACTTTGAGATATAATCGACAGCTACTAAAATGTATTCATTTTCAAATGAGTTTGAAAATAGACCCATGAAATCGATCCCCCATACATCAAAAATTTCAACCACCGAGATTGGGTTGAGAGGCATCATGTTTCTCTTGGTGATTCACCCCATTTGTTGGCATCGAGCACAACTTCTACAGTACTCATATGTATCTTTAAATAAATTGGGCCAATAAAATCCATATTAGAGGACTTTGACAGCTGTTTTCTTGGATGCAAAGTGACCACCATATGCTTGATTATGACAGAAAGATAAAATACTTCTAACCTCATTGTCCGGGCATACCTTCTAATGATTTGATCAGGACATTGCTTAAAGAGATATGGATCATCTCAAATGAAATACTTCACTTAGGCAAAGAATTTGTGTCTGTCTGAGTGGTCCAGTTAGAAGAGACTTTATCAATGACTAAATAGTTGACAATATCAGCATACCATGGTTCAGTGGATACGGACATTAGCTGTTCATCAGAAAAAAGTTCATTGATGGATGGTTTACCAGATGGTGCGACTATAATTCGAGACAAGTGATCTGCTACTGCATTCTCTGTTCTTTTTTTGTCCTTGATTTCTAGATCAAATTTTGAAGGAGTAAAATCCATCGTATCAACCGCACCTTAGCGTCTTTCTTTGCCAAGAGATGTCTAATGGCTGAGTGGTTAGTATAGACAATGGTGTGTGATTCAACCAAATAGGACCTAAATTTTTCTAGGGCAAAGACAACGGCCAGAAACTCTTTTTCAGTGGTAGTGTAATTAAGCTGCGCATCATTTAAGATTTTGCTCGCATAGTAAATAACTCTAGGCAGCTTATTAATTTTTTGACCTAAAACTGCATCCACAGTATGATCAGACGCATCACATATCAGTTCAAAAGGTTCAAACCAGACAGGAGGGTGAATGATGGGAGCTGAAATGAGTACTTTTTTAAGAAATTCAAAAGACTCTAGGCATTCAGGAGTGAATTTAATTTAATTTTTTTTGCTAAGAGATTTGTTAATGGGCGAGCCACTTTGCTAAAATTTGCAATGAATTTTCTATAAAATCTAGCATGTCCTAGAAATGAACAGATTTCTTTGACAGATTTGGGTGGTGGAAGACTTGCAATAAGATCTACTTTGGCTTTGTTCACTTCAATTTCTTTTTTTGAAACTACATGGCCAAGAACTACTCTTCTCTAACCATGAATTGGCACTTTTTTTAGTTAAGAACTAAGTGTTTCTCTTTACATCTTTCTAGAACTAATCTCAGATGATCTAAGCATTCGGAGAAGATCGGGCCAAAGATAGAAAAATCATCCATGAAAATTTTTAGAAATCGTTCAACCATATCTGAAAAAATGCTGACCATGCATCTCTGAAAGGTTGCCGGCGCATTACATAATCTAAAGGGCATATACCTATAAGCAAAGGTTCCAAACGGACAAGTGAATATAGTTTTTTCCTGATCTTCGGAGGCTATAGAGATCTGATTATAGCCAGAATATCTATCGAGAAAATAGTAGAACTCTTATCCAACTAATTTTTCTACCATTTGATCAATAAACGATAATGAAAAGTGATCTTTTCTTGTTGCAGCATTCAGTTTTCTATAGTCTATACATACCCTCCATTCTGTTTGTGTCATAGTTGGAATAAGTTTGTTTGCTTCATTTTGTACCACTGTTATCCCAGACTTTTTAGGTACCATTTGTACAGGGCTTACCCATGAGCTATCAGAGATGGGGTAGATGATTTCATTATCAAATAACTTTAGAATTTTTTTTTTGACTACATCCTTCATCGCTGGGTTAAGTCTTCTCTAAGCATCTCTAGTTGGTTTGGCCTCTTCCTCTAGGTGTATTCTGTGTTGAACTATGGAATGGCTTATTCCTTTAATATCAGCTATGGTCCAGCCTATTGCTTCATGATTCTTTTTCAGAATTGCTAACAACTCCTTCTCTTATTTAGGATTTAGGTCAGATGCAATAATTACATACAAGATTTTCTCTGAACCTAAATATGCATATTTAAGGTACTCGAGGAGGGGTTTCAATTCTAATTTAGGTGCCTCCTCTATTGATGATTTGGACGATGAATTAATCATTTTTATGATTGGTTTAATGGGAGGCTCTTGTCTCTAACTATTCCTATTATCTATAAGAATTTTTTTAATTTCTCAAATTCATTGATTGGCCAGAAATCAAACTCGAAATCGACTTCCTCATCGCTAATGTCAATGGGTCATAAATTTCCTCTTGAATTACATTTACATCATCATGCTGGGTAGATTCCTATTTTAGATTGAATATATTCAGCTCAATGGTCATGTTTCCGGAAGATAGCTTCATAAGTCTATTTTGACAGTTGATTTCAGCATTCGTAGTAGCTAAGAATGGTCTTCCTAAAATGACAGAGATATGACCTTTGGGATTTACAACTGGTTCGATCTCTAAAATGATAAAGTCTACAGGAAAGATAAAATTATCAATCTTAATTAAAATATTCTCTACCATTCCTTTAGGGATCCTCAGAGATCTATCTACTAATTATAACGTGATCCTTGTTAGTAGAAGTTCTCCTAATCCTAATTGCTTATAAACTGAAAATAGAAAAATATTTATACTAGCTCCTAAATCTAGCAAGACCTTCTCAATGTGGATCTCTCCAATATCACATGAAATTATCGGAGATCTTGGATCCTTATATTTTATTGGCACATGATTAGATAAATATGAGCTCACACTTGCTACTAAAAATGCTCTTTTGGGTACATTGATGGTTCTTTTCTTAGTACAAAGATCTTTTAAAAATTTAGCATAGGTCAAAATTCTTTAATCATATTAGAAGAGGGATATTCACTTGAACTTGCTTAAACACCTCTAAAATTTTATCCAAATATTTTGATTTTTTATTGGACCTTAGTCGATTTGAAAAAGGAGCTCTAAGGATTGTGGGTTTTGAGCTTGGTGGATTATCAATTTCAGGAGCTTGAGTTTGTAAGGTAGGTTGTTCACAAGGTGACTCAGTAAATGAGTTCTCTTTATCATCAGAGGTACCTACCTTATTGTCCACTTATTTTTTAGATCTTAAGGTATGAATAGCATTCACATGATTAACTTGGTTTTCTTGTTGGGGTCGTGGACCATTTTGGTTTCTTAACTTAGGTTCAAGTTGGCTAGGTAGCTTACCTCGTTCTCACTCACTCATAGCAGAGGCTAGCTGACCCACTTGCATTTTCAAACAGATAATGGCTTGGGTGTTAGTGTTTATAAGTTGGCCCGTGGTTTGCATGAAATTGCTCAGTATTGCATTGGTGTCAGTACTAGATTTGGCCAGAACTTCTACACTTTTCTCTAGAGAACTAAGTTTCTTTTCATTATTATTAAAGCCTGGTGGGTTATTTATCACAGGATTAGGCCTTGGATTTTACTGGTTGAAGCTAGGACCACCTACATTCAGTTTCTGTGACCATAAAAAGTTTGGATGATTTCTCCATCTTGGGTTATATGTGGGAGCATAGGGGTTGTTCACTGGTTTCTGGTATGTAGCATTTATATGTGCAGATCCATTCTTTACTAGGTTCATCAGGAAGGGGCATTTCTCAAGGACATGGTCGGGTGCACTACATACGTTGCACATGGATGAAGAAACTTGATTTACACTGGCTGGTCTCTGTAGCTCTAAGGCGTCTAACCTACGAGTTAAAGTTACAATTTTAGCCTCTACAGCTAGAGAAGTTTGAATTTGGTGCATTCTTCCTCTTGAAGGTGTTGGTCTCTCAGTTCTCTAGTTATTTTTATTATAAATTTTCTCAGCTAGATCTTCTAAAATTATCAGGCTTTAGCGGGTTCCTTGTATATGAATTGACCCTAGCATATGGACTCTAGCATGGTTCTAGAATTTAAATCTAGCTCTTTATAAATTATCTAGCATAGCCTCTAGATTTTTTTCCATGGTGTGGGCATTGGGTCAAGAGGTTCTTAAAGCGATCAAAGTATTTCCAGAATGATTCCCCAGCTTGTTGGTAAAATTGATTTATTTCATTCCTAATCCTAGCTATTTTATGATGGGGAAAGAACTTCTTTAGAACTACTCTTACAAAGCCCTCCCAGGTTGTGACAGATTGGTTTGGAAGACTATAAAGTCACTTTTTAGCATTGTCCTTAAGGGCAAAATTGATCAGTCTTAGCTTAACCTCATCCTCTGATAGTTGTTGTAGCCTTATGGTTGCACAAATCTCTTCAAACTCTCTAATGAATATATATGCATCCTCTATTCCCTTGAATTTTGGAAAGTATGTTGACAATCTGAGGTTTAATTTCAAAGTTGTTTGCAGTGGGTTGGGATAACCTAATGCAAGAAGGTTGGACGGAACTGACTAGATAACATAAATCCTTAAGGGTTTGGGGTTGATTGAGTTCTCTCATTGTAGAAGTTTTTGGATTTGAAACAGAAATTCAATTAATTCTTATTAGTCAACCTGGCACCCTTTTCCATGAAGGAAGTGAAGAAGGTATTTTTTCTTCTTTTTTTTTTGATTTTTTTTTCTCAATAAGTTTTCAATCAAAAGAAGAGAAAAGAAAAGAAAAGAAGAGGAGTCCTGACTAAGATTTTTTCTAATTTTAGACAGCTCCTAACTGCTAAGGTTGCCTTCGAGCACTCCAAGTTCGAAATCAGCTAACCGAATCAGCCAGGTAAGTGTAAGATTGGTGGGAGGTTCTTCGTACTTTCGCAACAGATCTAATTAGATAATCACCTTTCTTCGAAACGTAATTCTTGAACTACTTTCTTAGACATCGATAGGCTAACCCACTTGAACCCGATCCAACTCTTGAATTTTCTTATCCTAATGAGCTCGAATGTCCCTAAGGCTGGCGTCTAATTAATTTTATTTAAGGATTAGATTATGTAGATGCAAGGAGGTGATTTATGGGCTAAAGAAGGGTGATCAAATTTCTATCTTATCTGATTAATGGGTAATGCCTTAAGATATATTATGAAAATGTAATGCAAAGAAGCAAGGTGACCAAATAAAATGGATGGTTTTTTAAAGTTAAGTGTTTCTTTATATTAGTTAAATCTTATGCGATTAGTGTTTTCTATCTTTTTATATTAATCTAATTAAAAACTAAAGTAAATGTTGAGTTTTAGATTAGTAAGTTATGAAAGAAATGAAAAAAAAATAAGGAATTAAATCAGCTAATAAGAAAATGAACTTATACAATCTAAATATAATGAGAATCTAATCTAAATTAAAAATA
>NC_025994.2:18839698-18850210 GCF_000442705.2 Elaeis guineensis
CATATACATATATACATACACACATACACACACACACACACACACACACATATATATATATATATATATATATATATATATATATATATATCTATATATATATATACACATATATGTATGTATGTACACACACACACATACATACATACATATATATATATATGTGTGTGTGTGTATATATATACACATATATATGTTAATATAGACACACACACACTGTTATATTTGTTTGGTTTGAAAAGCTGAAATCAAACCAAATTTTTCTGATTCAAACTTTTTACAAAATAACACCAGACCGACTTTAACAAAAAAACAATAAAAACTAAATCGAAGACTACTTTAGGTTGTGTTCATTTACAGACAAATCTACAATAAGACAATCTAGGACTTATGATAGGTTTAAATCTTATTGTTGTGATATAGAAAAGAGGGTATCATTAGGCTTAGATTGGTTGCAAGTCCCGAAAGATTTTGAGTTATATAGAAAGGAGCCATTCATCTCACGTGAAGGATCTTTTGAAGGATAAAATCATGAAGCCCATGAGCCAGAGCAGATAATATCTTATGTGCCAAGCTATGAGCTTTTGATCGCAACAATTGCCACAAAGTTTTGTTGTAAAGAGGAAGTTTTTATGGACGATGTAAGTCTGATTTGGAGCTCAGTGGTCGATGGTCTCCAAAGATAGTTAACCGTATCCAGATCCTGAAAAAGAAATCCAATCACTAGAATTTCTCCAATAGAAGATCCTTCGATCTTTAAATTAGTTAGATTTTGAGAGCGTGAGAGTGAGAGATCGAGTGAGTGGGTCTTTCTCATTTTTTAAAGTTCCAAAAAGCTTACTAGGGGATCCTTTGTGACTTTTTTTATAAAAAAGAAAAAAATATATTATCTTATTCACGGAGAATTAAATTGCATGATACAAAATCATGGATGATGGAGAGTAAGTGATATTTATCTACATACCACGTTCCCTTGCAACTGTCCGAGATTTGAAAGAGTTCTCGTCGGTCCATGTTCTCCCTTGAAATAGTCCAACACTTCGGATTCATTGATGAGTCGTTGGCTAAGATTTGACCTTGGGACTGGAATGAGACCAACCATGTCAACATTGCAAGGGCGAGGCGATGGGTTGATTCCTTTATGGTAGTCCGATCCTCATTCCAGAAGAATCGAAGTAGGTGCTCTGTGGAGGTCCGAAGGGAAAAGGTCGAGATGAGGCGGTATCCTCCCATAACACCCATCATGGACTGAGAGGTGGACACATAATTAATGTTACTTTAGTAATGCAAACAAATACAATCACCATTATGATTTATTACAATTGTAAATCTACTTAACCAAATACTGGAAATTTAGCTGCAAATGTAGCAATAATGCCGACCATCCAAATACACCTTCAGAAGAAAACAAAAATGGAATACAAACCTTACTTGCACTCTAGGTCACCCAGCTGGACTCTATGCTACCTTTGGCAGAACAAGCAACAATCATGTGGATCATTTCCTTAAATGTTTAGTGATACTGGAGAGCAGCCCAAGAAATAAGGCTGGCTTTAGTGCCATACATCACAATGTCAAGACTTGAATTCATAATCCACAAGCATGTGGTAATAATGAAGGACAGCTAGTTTTCGGCTAAATGGGTTGCAGATAGTTATGCTCATCATGATAAAATATATGTCCATCCAAGAGCCATGGGCCTTGGTAAGTGAATTGGAAACCCTGTGTAAGCCTATCATGATAAAATATATGTCCATCCAAAACCAATGGGCCTTGGTAAGTGAATTGGAAACTCTGTGTAAGCCTAGTGGCGTCCCAGTCCTTTTAAAAACCCTAGCCTGTGGACTGGGATGTTAAGTCCATTCACCAAAACACTTATTGTACAGTCTATTTTGGTTCGGAAAGAGCAGAAGGCACTTTGCTCCAACAATTAACCACCTTATGAGATCAGATGAGTTCACCAAAAAACCTACAAATAATTAGAATACTTCAATTATGCAGAGACAACTTGTCTAGAGTTCATCAGAGAGATTGGAACAATAGCAGTGGCTTGGACAGTTAAGACTGGGATACTCATCAATGCTCCAGCCACCTAGTCTATAACCTTTTCAAGGAACCAGGAATCCTGTAATATTTCATTAACAACGACAAGCAAGGTGTAAGATTTCCATTGTTGTGCCCTCTCATTTGACTCAAGAAACATGTAGAAAGCTCTTGCATAGCATTTATACCACGAGAACTGCAACATGCTCATACTGTTGGCATCAACAGTTGATCAACTTATTTTTGTCAAAAACTGCAATCCAGTGATCAGATTTACCATAACTCTTTCTTCCTGGTGCTCTTCATGATTAAAATCTGCAAGCAAATTAAGTGCATTTCAGGTTTTTTTAAAATCTAAAGCTTGTAACTGAACAATATGAAGGACAAAAGAAAACAAAACCTTTCTACTGATGACATTGACAGTCAGCTGTTGCAGCAACTGTCACCATTATGCAGTTGTCATAACACGGTTAACACCTACTATTATGGTTCTCAGTAACTCTTGTGTATTCATAGACTGTTTTATATAAATAAATAATAACAGACATGGAATGTTTTCTGTCAATCTGTGTATGCTTCATTCTTTGCATGGATCTGAATACGAATATTGTATTATAGATCATGTGCAGAAGTTCCATGTGAGCACACCATTGTGTCTTACTTGTGTGCATGTGTGCGGCTGCTAAAATGACCCATTCGCTAAAACAGTTGCTTCTGACTTCTCAGGCATGCACCAGCATATCTGCTAGTGTTACCATAAAAGCTGAGAACATGGATGCCGTCATACTGCAAGCTAGGGGTGTAAACAAGCAGAACATGGAGCAAGCTAATCCTAGCTCAAGTTCAGGTCATCTTGTAATCAATCCAAGTTCAAGCCAGCTCATCTAATGTCAAGCTGAACTTGAGTAGTTCATGAATACCTTGTTTAAAGGAAACACAAAGAGCTTAAGGTATTTCAAGGCATTTATTTATATAGTTTAGACTAATAATTTCAATTATATTTTAATATTATAATTGGAATTCATTATCTTTTACGTAACCTATCTTAGTTTATTATGATATATATATATATATATATATATATATATATAATATATATATATATATATATATATATATATATATAAACATTTATATATATTTATATGTCGAGCCAAACAAAGCTGAGCTAAGCAGGCTAAGCCTAGATTCAGCTTAACTCATTTACTAACTGAGCAAGCCAAATTTTGAGCCACACTCAAGCAGACCCACAAATAGCTTGCTTGTTTAACAACTCTACAAGCAAGCTTGGTTCTGAATGATCTTCCAGTGGTCCGGTAATGTTGCCATTTATGTTTTTTACAGGTGGGACGCTGAGGGTTGTTCTGACCAGGAACTTCTCGTGTGTGCTGTTTGGTCCATCACCTTCTATGTCAATATCAAATGATTGGATTTGGATATGATCTATATAACAGCCCAGATTCCAGAGGCAGTCCCAAAATTAGAATAAATGAGGCTCTTTATGTTTATCCAAGCTCAATAAATTTTCAGCGGCCACATTGCAGATCACTGGATTTGCATTGTTTAGTTTCTAGCTGGCCCATATGAGAAAAATTAATACCCTTGTAATCAGGCATCCATTTTCAAATACAAAAGTTCTGCAGCCTAGAGATTGATCATCAACTTCTCTGTATCTCATTCTTATTAATCTTATTTAACATTCATTGCAACCATAAGCACAATCATATACATCAAGCCTTCTCCTAGCAATATATGGCTTAATGCATCTTTCTTTGCTGCTCATACATGTGGAAGGCCACAAGTTTTATAACTGTCTTCTCATGTTTGCTCCTCACAATCCCCATCCATGTTATTTTAGATTTTTAGTGCACCTTTTTGACCAACAAATTATCCAGATCAAACCTTCCATCATTGGTGATTTGGATCTATGTTGCGCATGCCATCTTGATGGTTTCATACCTAACCTTCAGGTGGCATGAGTTTTGTTCCTCCTATAAATTATTCATTTATTTCCCATCTTTGTTGTTCCATCAACATAAACCACAAGATAAAATCATCATATCTATCATGATTAGTTGATTTGAGAGGATCACTAGACTCGATGTGGAACAATTTGGTCACTATTGAGAAGTCACACCACATTGAGAAGTGAAACCACGCATTAAACTTCCATAGACCATAACTTGCATATACAATGTTTGAATGAGGTGCCTTTTTTTATAAAAAAAATCAAGTAATTTTCAAGCTCTACAGCATGTCACCCTCATGAGGGTGCAACACATTGGGATCAAATTCCATTGTTTAGGCTCCAAAACAGGCTAGTCAAAGCAAAAATTTCCTTTCTAGAAAAGACTTTGATCGAGCATCTCTCTCAATATAAGAAAAATTAGGCAAAAAAGCTGAAAACAAAGTTGATGTTGAAGTCAAGATCTCCCATCTATAAAATCTTAGGTTTTTCATAATTATTTCCAATGGTTACATCTACTTCGACAAAGCTGTATTCTCTTTTAACTAGAGGAAGAATCCGACTTGAATTGTGAAAGGATAGCCTTCAGTTGTATAAATAAAAACTATGTATCTCAATTTTAAATTCATTAATGAAGGAAAAGAGAATCTAGATCTTACTCTTGCTCATTTTTTTATTTTTTCTAAATTTCTTAAAAGATTCCAGTTGAGCAGGTTGAGGGAATTACTTCATTCCCCCTATTCAGAACAAGTAGCTATCGAAGCTCCAGTCTTCTATATCTGTAGAGGCCTTGGTTTATGGTTAAACATGAGCGATACAAGTAGATGGGAAGGGCTATCACTACTTGAAATACATTGAAGAACAAAGATAGGTATGGCTACTACTTTTATTTCGATGAATGATGAGATAAAGAGACATCTCACATAGTTAGAGAATAACATTATCCAACTCACTAAGATCATATCCCAACCAGTAATACCTTCAATACAAACACTATCAACTCCTATAGCAAAGCTATCTCCCATGGCTAGAGACGAGGATCTACCATTTAAGGAGTACAAGCAACCTACGGGCACCACTTGAAATCCTTCTCTTTAACCTTTCAAAGTTGAATCTCGAATCGAGATCCTTGTATATGATAGAATTATCGATGCAGAGAAATTGGACAACTGGTAGGACTGGTTAGAGATCTATTTCACTATTTATGGACACACAAGTCTCTAGTAAGTTTCACTCATCCAACCTTTCTAACCATGCTCTTACGTAATGGAATCGATATATGAAAAATGATGTTATCTCTAATCTTACAAGAGAAAATTCCAGAACTCAATTAAGAAGTAATTCTATCCAATTGGCCATGAAGGAGATTGGTGTATGAACTGATAGTACTTGCAATTGAAATATAATCAATATGGTCCAGTACTACACTACTAAGTTTCACAGCAAGCTATATCACTCATCATCTCTATTGATGATCATGCAGTCTTCTTAAAATATGTCGAAGGTCTCCACGAGAGTATCAGACAAAACTAAAGCTGTTCAAAATTTAAGACATCGGTCAAAGCTAGGATGAAGGTCATGAAAATTAAGAATCGATGCATAAGAATGATAAGTTCAAGAAGGATGGCAGAAAACTTCATCTTGATTTGCAGCAGAAGAGAGAAGTTGAAGGTGGATCCCAAGAAGAAAGGGTAGGTGGTCCTCAAAATAATTAAGGTTGAGAAGCCACCTGAGCTTGAGTAAGTAGACCCAAAATTAGGTTTGATGGTGAGAAATTTTGTGGCAATGACTGAGGTAGGGAGAAACTCTTCCACTTGAAGATCTAGGTGAAACAAAGTATCATTAAAGCTATCATAGATATTGGAAGCCAAAAAAACCTCATATATTAGAGTATGGTTCAAAAGCTGGGTTATAGACCAAGTCTCATCCAAGTCCCCACCATCTCGGTTGGATTCAAAAGAATGTCGAACTGAAGATCACCAAGCATCATGCCATTAAACTATCAATAATTGAGAAGGTACATTGATGAGATAATGTGTGAACTAGTTCCTTTGGATGTCTACTAGATCATCCTTGAGAGCCCCTATCTTTATAATCAAGATGTAGTCTTATATAGGTGGCAGAGGAAATATTAATTCATAAAAGACGGAAAGGAGTTTTTGATAAATGCCTTTAGAAAATGAGAAAATATAAACCTTGCAACCGCTACCCAAGTGAAACAACTTGTTAATGCTATAATAAGTTTGTGTTGATGATGATTTTGATGCCACTTATGAGAGGCCAAGCTTTCGCCTCATGGTTCCATCGATCGATCAACCAAGATCGAGACAGCAAGGAATTGCCGTTGCCATCATCATCAAGGATGGCAAGAAACAACCCTACCATTAGGTTTGAATGCAAAAATGAGGCAAGTAGGTAATAAAGATCCAAGAGCAAAGAAGACCAAGGCCAAGAACCAGTAGTGCTAGCTATGGTTGGTCTATGGGTGTAGCAGGAAAGGCCATCTAACTATGCCATCGAGAGGGAGGTCACAAAAATTAATTACAGAAGGATTGATTCTTTTTATATTGGCTAGAAGGGTTAGTTTTCCAGCCAAGCTAATGGTTTAGTCGTGAGATAGGAAAGCAAACATTTTCCCACTCCAAGTTTGATTTAGTAAGAGCCAAAGCCTTTAAAGAGAAAGAGCTTTAATCCAAGAGAATTATCAAACTCAATGTGGACCATTTTGACCACTACAACAAGGACTGAATAGGATCCAAGAGTGAGATCCACTATATTGGGAAGAAGAATTGCATGTCAAACCTCCAAAATCCATAACTTGCCATATATTGTCCCATTAAGGTGCTTTTTTTTAAAAAAAAAATCGAATTTTTGAGTTTTATGACGTGATGCCTCTCCCTCCACCCAAGGCATGACGCACCAAATGATCAGGGCCAAATACCATCATCTTAGGCCTGAAACGTTTTTTTAAAAGGAAAGGTTTGATTGGATATATCTTTAATCCAAGAAGTGAAGAAGAATTTAACAAAGCAGCTAAAGACAAAGTCGATGTAGAAGTCGAGATCTATCTTTTGGAGAATTTAACTTTTTTATGATTATTTCCACTAGTTCATGTCTATTTTGAGAAAGCTAGTCCTTTATTAACAAGAAGAATCTAACCCAAATTATGAAAGGGTATACCTCACTATATAAACAGAGACTATGTAACTCAATTTTGAATTAATTAATGAAAAAAAGGGGACCAAGACTCTACTTTTTCCAATTTTTCTATTTTTGCTAAATTTTCATTAGAGACTCGAGTTGAGTAAAGTCGAGGAAATTACTTCCTTCTCCCCAATCAATTCATTAGTATATGTACTTGAACCTTTTCTATCATGCTAAATTCATGCAACTTTTACATAACATGCCATAAGCACTTCGCTTATTTTGCTTGCTTCAATACAATTAGGTATTTGTTAACCTATACCTCCATGATTAAAGTAATAGTATTTCGGATGTCTTAGTCACATATTTTGGCTCAACCATGATTTCATATATCATTTAATTATTTACCAATATTTGGGTAATCATAATTGACACAAAATTAGAGTTTAATGTGAATTCAAAATCAGGGGTGAAGCTAGGAATTCTATGTAGGGAGGTGAAGTGTTAAAACTTTAAAATATTTATTTCATCTTAAATTGATAATAATAATTAAATAATTAATTAAAATTGTAATTTATGTTTATATTAATAATAATGACACCTATATTTACAGATTAAAGTTTTATATTTCTTGAAATTACTATTAAAAAGGCAAAAGAGTACTTAAAACATGGGCAATTCAAAGATAAGCATAAATTTATGTGGAGAAGCACCAAACTGTTATTGGTAAATTTTTGCGAGGGGTTTAAATATTTGAAGAAGGAAGGAACTGAGTTGGGCAGGTTTATGAGACATTTCAAATCACACATTCAATGCGACTCAGTTTTGCTTTTTATATCTGAAAAATCTCTATTGGACAAGAAGGCTTGGAGGAGTAAGAATCTAGATAAGAATGCAAAATCTATCACAATTAGCAACTAATAAATCACTTTAAACAGAAAGTATGAGTGAATAAGGGTTCCATGTGGACCACATCTCGTGATGATATTTTTTTGGGATTATGTAAGTCTTGGAGATATGTTTTGTGCTTGTAGTTTTCTTTCTCGCCTGATTGTGTTACATATTAGAGTGGCTCCATTAGTGAATAGAATCCACATACTGGGAAGCAGGAATGGATGAAGTCCAAATCCATAGGGCAAGGAGTGAGACTTGAAGGTTTCTAAATACTACCTAGTGGACTACCTAATGGGTTTCATAGGACTCGGGGGAGAGGGAGACATAGCCCCCCATTGTGACACTATGGCTCTGCTCCTATTTAGAATCATTATGCAAAACTGCACTCCTTATAACCTCAACTTAGTTTTCTTGATTTCAAGTTATTATCCTTAAAGGTTCTCCCCATAAATAATTCACATTGAATTCCAATTTCATGTCAATTATCATTGCATCATCTTTAAGTAGCATAACATGGTGCCTTCTCTTGAGAATCAACCGTAGGTTTATCTATAACAAGCATATGGAGAAATATAGGTTCAAACCAGACATTATTCTAGCCAAACTACAGTTTTCAGTTGACAAAAATGTGAAACATTAGGTAATGGAACTAAAAATAAGGAACTGACAAATATGCCATCATTTCCCTCGAAGCTCCTAAAGATCTTTTTCCCTTTAGATTTTATGTTTCATAATGTAGGATAAAAGGCAGTTACATTCTTGTACTAGTGTGTCTCAGATAATTCAGCAGTCTCAGATACCTCAAGGTTCCTACAAAAGAAGTTATGCAGCCACTCCAAATCAGCGAAAGCACTGACATAGGATATGCTGGCAGAAATCAAGTTAAAACTTGTCTTCTACTCACCAGTCACAGACTGTTGGCAGCAAAGTACAAAATCATTGTTCTTCATCAAAGTCCATAAGGAAATCAGTCAAGTTCTCTGAATCATCTATAGCCTCTTCTAGTGTCATTGCACCTTTCTTTTTTGGTTTTTCCTGCAAAAGGGGGAAATTAGAGCAATAAATTTTTTATGCTTGATTTACATGATGGAAAGGAAACCATTGAAACTAATGAACAAATAATGTCATAAGGGAGTTGCACAATCATATCTGATGCCATAAATTATATATATATTTGTAAAGTTTTTCAACTTTAACAGACTATTGTTGGAATAGGAAACACTTGAACAGTTGTATCTGGTTATCTGATTAATTCATTATATGTCAAATATGGAAGAGATGCTTGCTACTTTTCTTCTACATCATTAATGCATATCGAATATTGGGCACCATATGTTTCCTCCCTGTAATAAAATAAGTGGATGAAAGAAACTTTCACAAGCTATAAATATTAATGGGAAGAAGAAGCACTGATGGCTCAAATGCACACAAAAAAAGACTGACATCATAAAACTGGAATGCCACAATTATTGTTTTTCTACCTGCATGATACATAATATTGAATGCTTGAAATTCAGGTATACCTTTGACTTGTGAAGCCGAGTAGTAGTTTTCAAAACGCTCCAGTTGCGGTTAATTTTCTCCTCCTCTTCTTCATCCTCACTATCTTCCTCGTCCTATTTTGAAAAAGAAAAGCAAAGAAAAGAAAAAAGTGAATGCTTGCATAAAAATGAGCTGCCAGTAAAGAATCTGGTATGCTTATCTGTTTCAGTATATTATCCATAAATTGTAGATGTCTTGACAACTATCCATAAACAGAAGTCTGAAACCTTACCTTAGAGACAGAAAATAATATGGATGGAAAGAAGGAAATACATGATAGCAATATTGAAAAGAGAGGTAAAATTTTCACAAGATTGACTCACATCATCCTCTCCTATGTCAACCGCACTTGCCATAGCTTCATCGATATCTGTAATCTGCATTAGCAGTTATGGCAGTGAGATGTAAAGTTTATAAAGAAAGTTCAAAACAGATAGTAATTAGACACTACAATTCTTGCAAATAAATATATCCCTACCGCCTAACATCGTTAACAAATTTTTTTGAATTAATCTGAACTCTGCACCAAAAGATTAATTACCTCAAGTTCTTGAGTCTTCTCTTTGGCCAAGATTTTCTCAAGCTCCTCCCTTGGTATGATTTTTCCTTGCTGAGATATAGAAAGTCAGTAAATACAAACATCTGAAAAAATGTTGATATATCTGAAGCCAGATAGTTGCTTCATGTGGTTTAGGAGGAACAATAACATATGAACAGATAGGTTTAAACTTGATATTTAGTGATGAAACAGAAAATGGATAAATTGATATAAAGATTCCAGCTTACTGAAGTCAGTGCAAGCCCTTAACCAATGCAGAGTCGGTACAAGCCCTTAACCAGTGCACTATCTTAGTGGCATAACATACAGCCAAAAAATGGTGTACCAGTAGCCATGCATTATTTCTCAAATAGTAAATGATCAA
>NC_025994.2:18850310-18855401 GCF_000442705.2 Elaeis guineensis
GGAAGCAGTTTGACCAGATTATTGCTAATTTGCCTGTCACAGATATGTCATAACAGAGGAAGGCAAGATAATCATTCCTAATTCAGTTAAATAGACTCAACCTGTACTTGGCTGGGGCTAAAGAAAAAGGGTGTATCTAACAGAAAGTTTGAAATTAATTTTGTTATCAACCGGAAATTATCAGAACTTGTAGGTAAATATTTAAGACTACTTTGGTTTCAGATATACTGGCTCTGAAGTATGTTCTGACACTGCAGCAATGGAAGTCACTGTCAGTTGCAACATTTGCCACAAGGCAAGAAGAAAGTGATTTATTCAGACAGGAATGAGCAACGATAGATAAATGAAATGCAAAAGCCCTAAAATTGGGATGAATATAAAGGCAACAGAACCACACTGATATAAATGTTTAAGAGTCTATGAGAAAAAGAAGAGTGAACAAAGAGAAAGAAGGAAATGAAAGATAATAAGATTCACAATTCCCATAGTTTTTGTAGCACCTTATCAATATAATATGGTTCTGGAGCAGCTTGGCTTATACTAGAGGGGTTTACCTCCTCTTTAAATTTGCTAAATATTATTTCACCTTTATGTGCTTCATTAAAGAATAACAATGTTGCTGGTGATAAACCATATTTTATTTGTGTCTGTATGTGCAAAGCATAATTTAAAATGCTGGCCATGTTGGTCAGCATGTAACATGCCAGGCCAAAATAGGCACTTGGCATAGGTCAGCATGGCATATATTTAACTCTTTTCTCATACGCTTAATTATAGAAGGATTTTTTACATTCAGTATGGTTTGGCACATCGCAGCATCACAAGTACCATGTTGATGAGTGCCAGGTATGCCCACCAGTACCAATGCTTAAAATCTTGATATACATGCACAAATACAAAGTTACACATACATGTATATATGAAATTCTATGTGCGTGTGGGTACATATAGACATACATGTGTATGTATGTATATGTGTGTGTCTCTATGGATGTATGTTACGCATGCATGAGGGTGCATATACATCCAGGCATGTGTTATATGTATATGTACATGAATATAATACATGCATTATGTATGCATGCATTTGTATGTGCAGATATGCATGTGTGTGAACGTACAGTACTTTCCAAATAGTGTGAGACCATGAGATTGCGGCCTCTTCTAATACACTATACTTCAATGAATGTTGCCCTCTTGAAAGTTGAAAATGTTAGAAAATATATAGTATAAAAAGAGAGTGTATCTATCAATTTAAGTACATATTAAAAAGTTCTACAGTGAAAATGTACATAAAATCATAGTCAAAATTCACTGTCTCGATATTGGACCCCATATTGGTACCTCAATACGAGGGTCAATTCCGCATATTCACACTCAATATGCCCCCTACCGAGTCTTGGTTCGGTACAAGTATAGGGCAGTATGCACTGATATGATGAACCTTGATCACAATTATCATGAAGTATCCACCCTCTTGAATTTACCTCATACATGCAGATTCATCGTACCAGTACCACTCTGATCAGGCAACACTTCAACCAGCCAGTTCCTATCTCCTATTTCTTCTCAAGGTATCCATGAATTCATAAAGACAAACTCTCTCTTCCCCCTCTCTCTGCCTGATGTGTACCACAGTGAACATCTCGAAATGTAGGTGATGAACTCTAAGTCTATTTCTAGCAATGACTAACAAACTAATCTTCTTTTCATCTTTCGTTGTTTATTAATTATCCCTCCTACTCTATTTTTTCCTTCATTCTTTTTTTGCTGAAATATTTATATTCTTCATTGATTTTCTTGAAATCACCAATCTTCCCAACCCATTCACAAATCTGACCTATATCTAAGAAGCACAGATAATTCAAATTGTATGCTGTGTCTACATCCGATACATATATGATGCTGGTACTCGTTGGATACAGTCAACTAAGACAAATGTCAGATAGTTTTAGGTATCCATATTTTTATGAGAAAGGTTTATGGTTACTTGATGGATAGTGTAGTTTCCCAGTATCTCTATGAATGATAGGGTGGGCCTTTTTTCAAATGATGTTGATCTTTAAATGGTAGATAGTAAAGCCTATGATTTGAGTGATGACTAATGTAGTTTGTGGATGTTTACATTATCTTATCAGGTACAGCCTATATTCTTTTTGTGATAATCCATTATATTTTGTTGATGCTTTTCCGTACATGTAAAAAAGTTATAAACATGTGTCTCCATATTCCAGCTATCTTGTATCCTATCTCTAAAAATTTGTCATACTGGCATATCTGCATTGTGTCATATCCTAATCTGGGAGGTTTCTAAAAAGAAAACATAGGAGTAGGTGAGCAATGCACTGGTAACACTGGGGAGAGCACTAGAGAGTATTCCCAGCCTTTTCTGTGCAACACGGCATCTGTTATAGAAAGATTCACACATTTAAAAAGCCTAAACTGAACTAGCTTCCGAAACATTTCTTCATGAAATGCATTTTCTGGGAATGAATATGACCACAGTAAACAGATGCTATTGCTACTTTTTCAGATCATCGTAAGAACATGCTAGGCAGATTTTTGTTATTTGCAGCTAATAAATTTGTATCTTGTCTGAAATCATGCCTTTGCTATCATACATGTTTGAAGGGAAAAAAAAATGGAAAGGGGACAAGATTATAGATGCCTCGAGCATTTAATGAAATACATAGAACTGATTTCATCACACAGAATTGTAGAGGGTCAATGAGCTGTTACACATCATTAGATAGATGTTTGCTTTATCATCAAAAGATACAACTCTGCATTATATCTTGAAAAAAAGAAAAGAAGGAACAAGAGAAAGGGTTTATACCTCCTTAAGATAGGCCAACATGTTGGGTGTCGGCTCATGGAATTCTGGACCTCTATAGTCGATGACCTCATCAGGGTCTTGAACATAATTCACAGTTGGGTAAACAGGATCACCACCCCATACTGCAAAAGGACATTTGAAAATTTAACATTGAGGCTTACTATCTATACACTAAAAGAATATAAGAGTAAAAGAAAAGATTAAAAAAATAAAATTTTGTCTTAGTTTCCAACAGTGTTGGGCTTCTGGAATCTTACATACTAAAACCAATAGAATAGCACAAAAGCGAACATATTTAGTAAAAAGATATTACTGGTTGAATAAAGCAACAAGAAATTGTGTCCCAACAAACATGCTATGACAGAATGTGTACTTTGAATTGCCAAAGGAAGTCAGACATGGCTTGGTTACTAAATGAAGCATGAGCAATAACTTGATTTCCACTATGTAGATCATTGAAAAAAAATTGATTGGAGGATAAATCTATTGCAAGTAAATAACATAAACAATGTATTGGCATTTTAAGGGCCAGTTGGATTTCTAGGTAAATTATCTACCAAAATATATGGTCATGGGTGGGAGTAGGTTGGCAGGCGATTTTTCACAAAGTTGGGGAAGGCCTAATGTTAGCTTTAGAGCAAAACAACAAAGGTTAATTATCCTAAGCAAGATATGGTCTTAAGCCTAGAAGCTTCAAGCTAGAAAGCAAGCAAGATTAATTTTGAAAACTATAGGCTAGGGAAACTAGATCTAAGAGCTAAGGGATACCTAGTAACTTCTTTGCCCTACTACCAAAGGACTTATTTACCAAGGACTCCACCAACTAATACCTCAAAGCACGATGCAACTGAGGACTCCATTAACACCCTTGCCTTGACCCCAGAACCCACCAGGGCTTGCATTGAATCTACCATCCAAGAAAGAGGAGAAAAATACCACCCGACATAGAAATTTTCATTAACTTATGAAAACAGGGGTACATAAGGGGTATTCAGAGGATCTGGGACCTCCACAAGGGATAATGATGTCTACATAACCTCAAAGTCTTAGCAAAACTCGATAGTAGCTCCTAACACATTACTACTAAGTAATTTTGCCAACAGGGCACTTCTAGAAGAAGTTTCTTCCAACTGTGAATTAACTGCCATGAGAAGGGTTCGGACGGTGACTATTCTACCATTGGAAAAAATCTGTGGTGAATAGCCTAATGTCAGATCCATCCAGGACTAAGTTCCTAATCCTTTGAATGATGAGCCTAGATCTTCAAACAATGTATAGTGCACCATAGGACTTGGTAATGTTGAGCAGTGACTTGGTTGCTTTGTAGCGAAGTCTTCTAGAAGGTACTTTGGAAGGTGGCTGTGGCACTATCAGATGCCTTGTGATGGTGCAAGCATTATCAGTTGCTTGCGGGCCCAATACACTTCCCCCATTGTGTTTGGGTGGACCTGCATCAGCTCCCTCCGGCTTGGAGTTAGAGCTCCAATGAACAAAGCTTTTGATATTCCTCATAGAGGATCAAGTTCAAGTGTTGCAAGCAAGGTTCGTGGGCTCGGTACCTGAATCCATGCCAGTCGGCCGGCGGTACGAATTCATACCGTACCGGACGGTGCGAACCAACACAGAGCAAAGGAAGCAAATTGAGAGGAAAAGAGAAAAAGAGAGAGATAGAGAGAGGGGGGAAAGAAAAAAAAGGAGGGAGTGAAAGCCGTCAGAGAGACCGCTAGAGGGTCTCTGGCTAGCTGCCGAACGGTGCACTCGGCGTTTGCAGTGCCACGAGTGTGAAACAGAGGTGACCACCCTTGTTTCAGAGATTTTTTTTTAAAATCTAGATTATGGTGAAACCGGCAATGAGTTTGCCGGCTTCACTTTCGTAAAGTCGGCAATAAAATTTGCCGGCATCATTGTTTTTAATTTTTTTAAAACAAATCTCAAAAAGTGAAGCCGACAAACTGATTTCTGACTTCACTATTCATCAATGTTTTTAAAAAAAGCGATGAAGGAACAGGGGTGGTCACCCCTATTCTGTGACCGTGGCTTCGTCTACACGCTTTCTGCCATCCGGTGGCCACAGCAGCCATCCGACACTCTTCGACTGCCTCTCCGCTAGCTGCAAGACCCTCCGATACCGTCACTCCCCCCCTCTCTCTCTTATTTAAAAGTCCTATTGGATGACACTAAGCTGTGGAGGCCTTCGCGGCCCTCCATCGACTACAACGGGCCACAGCCGACCTCCGACGGCGTCGTGATCTCTC